>NC_034590.1:166929831-166941418 GCF_900095145.1 Mus pahari
TTCCCTTCCCTTCCCTTCCCTTCCCTTCCCTTCCCTTCTCTTCTCTTCTCTTCCTCTCTTTCTTTCTTTCTCTTTCTTTCTTTCTTTCTTTCTTTCTTTCTTTCTTTCTTTCTTTCTTTCTTTCTTTCTTTCTTTCTTTCTTTCTCATTTTTACCTAGCACTTGGCCATTGAGTTAGGCTGGCTGGCGACTGAGGATCTTTCTGTTTCTGCCTCCCAGCACCAGGTTTTATAAGCATGGCCACGCCTGGTGTTCTTACATGGGCTCTGCGGCTGACCCGCACGCTCTCTTGCTTATGCAGTAAGCACCTTACCTACTGAGCCATCTCTCCAACTCACACCCACATTTTGATAGTTGAACTGATACTTGAAGAGGTAGCGAGACACACAGGCACTATCATGGTCATGCTGGCTGTCACTGAACGTGTGGCCACATCCAGGCACCTTTCTCAGCAATCGCCAGCTTAACCCCTTAACCCTCTAACACCCTTAAGGATTCGCTGTTACCACTTGTGTTTTAGAGATGAGGAAACCAAAGATTTGGAATGTAGAGCTGTGGCTTCACTGTTCTTGGAAAGCACACGTAGACAAAGGAGGGGCAGGTCTCTGGACACCTAACTACCTACCTGTGTCTCTCTATCTGCTCTAGGCCCCTGGATCCTGTTGGAGGTAGGCTATTCCATTATATAATAGTGGAATTATTATGTTGAGGAAATGAGGCTCTGAGTTTTTAGGACAAAAAGGCATGAACTTGTGGCACAGGGAACAAGCAACAGAGGGAGTCATATTACTATGAGCCTTCCATCCATCCTCAGTTATAGCCCTGTTCACCACATGGGCAATGCTTGCAGACTTGCAGACAAGTTACACATGGATGTGAATCTGCAGACAGCAGTTTTCATTGAGTGTTTTTCTCAGATCATAAACCGTGGAGAGCTAAGAGCGTGCACTCCCTGATAGGTCTTCAGCACAGACCTTTGGAATCTAGGGCGTGCTTGCCTGTTCTCCCCTCAAAGCAGGACAGAGAAGCTCAAGGTGGGACCCCAGTTTCGAGTGGGTGTTGTGCGTGTTTGTTTACTCTGTTCTCCAGGGCTGGCCACTTGGGTCGTGCTTTCCAAATCGAAAACAGACAAACAAAAAGATCCAGAAAAAGATCAGAGCTAATATAGCAAATATATTATTATCTGACACTCAAACTAATCATTGTTAATCACCTCCTCATGTGGAACATGCTATTTTAAAAATAATAAAACCAGAGGCTTCAGAGACAGTTCAGTGCTTAAGACTGCTCTCCCAGAGGACCCAAGTTCAAGTCCCAGCAGCCCTGTCAGATGGTTCACAATCACACAATTGTCTGCAACTCCAGCTATAAAAGATCCATCACTAACCTCAGTGGGCACCTGCACACACACACACACACACACACACACACACACACACACACATACACACACACCCCTATTTACACGCACTCATACTTACACATAATTAACCCCCGAACAAACACCTACATGTACACACTCACAACTGCACATAATTAACACCCACACTCACATACACACACCTACATGGACACACATACACACTCTTACATGCACACACATCCAACACATAATTAAAACCAACATTCACACACTTACATGCACACACATCCAACACATAATTAAAACCAGCATTTACATACACACACATACACACATACTTACATGCATATAACACACACACATAATTAAAACCTGCACTCACATAAACATTCGCATATGCACATACACTACTTACACACCATTAAAAATAATGAACAAACCCAGGCTGACTTCCGTTGTTCTCCTGAGTGCACAGTGTTCATCCCTAAGGGATCACTGTGTCAGGCTTCAGTGTCTGTGTAATTCAGTGTCGGTGCCTATACAGTTGCCCACGTGTGTGCACTTGAGCCTGTGGTGTCTCATAATGAATGTTAGTGGCTTTATATTTCTTGGGTTATACAACTGAGGTTTTGTTTGTTTTTTGTTTGTTTTTAAATAAAACACTATATTTGAATTCCCCCTGTGCTGTCCCTTTAAATTCAGTCCACTCCACCACAATTACATATTCTATTGTCAGACTATAGTCCTGGTTTTCTTTGTCTGTATGGATGGCTCTTTCTTTGCTTCCAGTGTTTTTATTGGTTCTTAAAGAATTGTGTGTCTAGATTTAAGTATATTTATCACATGAGTGCTGGTGCCCTGGTGCCCTAAGATGCCAGAAGAGGGCATCAGATCCCCTGGAACTGGAGTTACAGATTGTGTGAGCTGCCTTGTGGGTGCTAGGAACGGAACCCCAGTCTTATAAGATGGTCAAGTGCTCTCAACTCCTAAGCCACCTCTCCAGTCCCTGCTGACAGCCTCTTGAGATTCTGAATTGTGCTTTAGTAAGAGCCCTTGGGCGGGCGTGCATAGACTGACTGCCAGCAGGGTTTTTCTCCAGGGCTTGGACTAATGTAGAAGAATAGAGCAGCTTTTTTCTGGATTTTGGTTTAAATCCATATTGCTAGACTCTGGGATAAGACAATGAATACTTCTGCTTCCAAAGCAGAAACTAGTGGGCATCTTCTTTAAGTGGTGCCACCTTATCTGGTTTGCACTTCTTTGACCCCTGAGCTTACCTATCATACTATATACTTATTGCTGCACCCAATGTACTCATTTCTTTATTTGAAAGAATTGAGTAATTTTCCCATGTTCACTTATAGACGCTCTGTATTTAAGTCAGAGACAAAGTTGTAAGAAATGGAAATACTTTTCTGCACTCCATGTTGTTAGTAAACTTTGTACAGATGGATTTTTAAATAAGTAATACATTTCAGTGCATTGATTTGAATACATCAGTTTCTTCTTCTGTGTTTTCGCTTTGTATCTAAGTAGATCCAGATTCTGCAAAGGCTGCAAGAACTTTGGTTGTTTATGTGCAGAGCCTGTGTGTGTGTGTGCACACACACGCGTGCGGGTGTGTGCTTGCATATGCACACGATTCTGGGCATTCGTGAGTGTGTCTGTGAGCGTGCGTGTGGAGGACAGAGGGTGCTCCCAGGGATTATTCTTTATGCACCTCCTCCTCCTCCTCCTCCTCCTCCTCCTCCTCCTCCTTCCCCCCCTCCCCCTTCCCCCTTGTTAATGGCCTGGCTCCTCAACCTCAGGAACTCAGGCTTTGGTTGCACATCAGCTACTTTAGCCACAACCTTAGAAGTCACTTTTCTTAGGCATCTAAGCCAAAGAGTTGGTTTTCAATTATTATTCAAGAGTATTTTAAAGAGTATCATTGAGTCAGAGGTGTAGACACCATGGACTGCAGATGTCTGCCTGGGAATTTGGAAGTGCAGGGACCCTAAGTCATGTCATCACATATTGATGAGGAATAAGCCCCAGCAAGTGATCTGTGCTTGATTTGGTCAGTCTTTCCAGCAGTTCCTCTTGAAGTAAGTGTTCATGTCCCCATTTTAGAGGTAAGAAGTCCATAGTCTGAAGAGTCAGGCTTCCCACCCGAGTGTCTTGACCACAGCCCCCTCAGTGTCTCCTCAGTGCAGCCTGTCACTTTCATGAGACTAACTTGGCGTTCAAGTCATTATGCTTTTATTTTGGAGTCATGATCTCACTATGTAACCCTGGCTTGCATGGGTGTAGACCAGCCTGGCTTTGAACTCACAGCAGTCTGCCTGCCTGTGCCACCCGAGTGCTGGGTTTAAAAGCCCATGGCACTTCAAGTGGCCTAAGTCATTAAATAAAAAATATACATGTGATTATTATTTATTTAGTGTGTAAGCCCATGCATACAGAAGTCACATAGCAAGCTATAGGGTCAGTTCTTTTCTTCTGCCATGTGTGTTCCAGAATGAACTCGGTCACCCTTTCCCCATGGAATCATACCACTAATCTTTGGGTTTTGTTATTGTTTGTTTGTTTTTCCAGACAGGGTCTCTCTGTGTAGCCCTAGAACTTGCTCTGTAGACCAGGCTGGCCTTCAACTCACAGAGATCTGCCTGCCTCTGCCTCCTGAGTCTTGGGATTAAAGAACACAGAGCCGGGTTGGGGGCAGTCAAGAGGAAGAGTTGCATATATCATAACTAAAACATAAAATAAAACCCAAGTAATTACATCCTCAGGTCTGATGCAGAGCCTTCAACCTCTCTGAGTTATGTGTGTGTGTGTGTGTGTGTGTGTGTGTGTGTGTGTAGGGGGGAGTCAAGAAGTCTGGGAAGCTGTTTTTGCCTAAGGAATTACATTCCAGGGAACTTGGAGGATTTAGGTAACCACAAAAGCCATTTATTTCAAGTACACCAAGATTTCTCCGACTTTGATCCTAATCCATAGCATAATTAATAAATGGAAAGTGCCGGAGTATGGGTCTTTTACAACGTGTACTTTTTAAATGGCTTTTGGTCTGACATGATTCATTTGCCACTTGGAAAAAAAAAAAAAGCACTTTGGGTGGGCAGGCAGGGAAGGGAGGCCCCGGGAGCAAGCCCAGGCTGCTTCTTGGCGTTGGGTTCCCATCATCTCCCTAGTGCTGTCTCTTGGGAAAGATCTGAGAACCCAATAACCAGGGCTAAAATGGCTTCTGCTCTAAGTGCACCTGAAGCCTTCAGACCATTCCTAACAGGGTCTGTCTTTCTATTTGCCCTGACCCCTTACATCATTGTGGAAGACTGCTACCAGTAGGCTGGTCATTGGATGGGCAGGCGCTGGCTGTCCAAAGGGAGATGCTGGGTAACTGTTCCCTTCATTCATATTCAGTATTGGGGACACGCTCTCTGACAGGTGGGTTTGATCAGCAGAACCCTGCCGCTTTCATCCTGTTGAAGGCAGGGATGAGATGAGAGGGTACAGACACCCGAATTAGCAACCTAAGAAATGCCACAACCCAAACGGATATAGTGATAAATAATAAAGCAAAAATAATATCTTGACAACTTAGAACCCGTAACAGATGACTTGTAAGTTCCCTTACTGTGAACCTCAGGTGTTAAATGTTATTCCCATTTTACAGGGAAAGAAAGTGACACTCGGGAGAAGGTGGCCTTTTCCTGAGTAGAGGTTGAGGCTCTGGCAGTCCTAACCCTCCCTTGTGCTGACTTTCAGCTAGGATTGGGTGAGGCGACTCCAGAGAGGGCTTGGTGCTCCCAGGAAGTAAAGCTGGCCAATGGGGCAGCAGGGCAGGGGGTTCTGAGGAGCAAACCCACAAGCCAGCTTTGGAGGGTCCAGGGCCCAGATACTCCCCTGACTGTGGGCACCCGAGATGGTGCTAATTATCTTGCCAAGGAGTTCCTGACTCTTTTGTCTTCCACTGGGTCAGTTGGGGGCCTTAGAAGCTGGAGAAGATGGTGAGTCCAACTGTCACATCTCTGCTCTGGTTCTGGGAATTCTGTGTTTCTTCTGAAGTTGGGTAATAACAATTTATAGCAGCTAATAGGCCCTCCTCCTCCTCCTGAAAAGGTAGGGGTGTGCGGTTACATTTCAGTAGGCCATAAAAGCGTCACTACCTGGTGACAGGAGCTGGAGGTGGGGTGACAGGAGCTGGGGAGGCCTGTTACAGCAGGGATGAAGGGGGTGTGCGCCCCCATCCCATACGGAGCACACAGTGGGACTATAGCCAGAGACTAGGCTGGGAGAAGAGAGAAGAGAGGTACACAAGGCTGGGTGGAAAAGGTGGCTTTCTACGGTTTGGGTAGAGTCACACAGGCAGCAGGGTCTTCCTTTCTGTGGTGCTTCAGGGCAGTAGTTGCCCCAATTCTATCTGCAGGCTTCCTGGCCAGTTTGTGACAAAAAGAGGCTGTGTCTCTGATTCAAATAATGAAGGGCTCCAGGGACGTAGGATTCCCATTTTCAGGAATCTCATTTCCTGTGTGGAACTCTATGTGTGTGTGTGTGTGTGTGTGTGTGTGTGTGTCTATGTGTGTATCTGTCTGTCTGTGTCCACTGTGAGTGCACACCTCCTGTGTATGCACCTCTGTGTGTGCCTGTATGTATACACTGCTATGTTGTGTGCTCACTGTAAGTGGCACAACTGTGTATACATACCCATGTATGTATATACACCTGTGTGCTCACCTGCATGTTCACCTGTGTGTGTATGTGTGCATGCTCACCATGAGACACAAATGTGTATGAACTCATATACCCGTGTATATGTATAGCTACACCCGTGCGTGCCCACTGTGAGGCACAACTGTGTATGTACCTGTGTACCCATGTATATGTATATACACCTGTGTGTGCACAGCTGTGCATGCACTTGTGTGTGTGCCCACTGTGTGGCACAATTGTGTGCGTATCTGTGTATGAATATATACACCTGTTTGTGTGCACCTGTGTGTGTGTGTGTGTGTGTGTGTGTGATGCCCACTGTATGTGCCCATTTGAGAGTACCTCTGTGCTCCTGAGTATATGCACACTCCTGCGCATCTTCCCATAGGTAGCTTTGGGCCAGTGGCAAAGAGTGTCTATGTGTAGAATGGTGGGGCCACCCTTTTGATGCCTACACTGCTGCAGGAGTGAAAGCTGGTGATGTCCACTCCTCAGACAAGAAGCTCACTGTTGAGTAGCCTGTCACGGAGCAGGCCCCAAGTCCACAAAAGCCACCCTTGCCAGTGCCTATATCTATTAAGGATGGTGGTGGAGGAACTTAGGCTGTGGTTTCAGCAGTGCATCAGGCAGTGGCCTGGAGTGGGAAGAAATAATATTTTTGAGCCTAAAGTTTGGCTGTTTTGAAGACTCTGTGCATTTTGAAATGTTTTCTGCTTCCCCGTGCTTGAGCTTGAGTTCCTCGTTGGTCCCCACTTACCTATATACAATTTAGAGGTGCTTTTTTGAGACTGTTAAAAACACCCTGGCTTTCAAGGCTGGGCCACTTGTCTGGCCTTCTCCTACCCACCCAACCACCCCCACCCGTTTTGACCAAACCATGCAAACATTGGTATTCAAAAATATTTTGTTACTTTTCTTGGCAAAGGATTCCAAGAAGGAATTGCAACACAGTCTCGGAGTTAGGAGGCAACTTTCTGGGGTAAAAGGCGGGGTGCAGGGGAGGGGAAGTTTGGGGTTTGAATCAAAAACAGACTCTGGAGCTTTAAAACAAGCGAAGCAGAGCCCTTTCAGCTCTGGAGCCTTCGGTAGTGTGGGTCAGGCTTTAACGTGCCCAGTGGAAACTGACAGTCTGAGAACTGGGGCATAAACAAAAATGTCGTCCCTGGGAGTCTTGTTCACTGGACAATGTCTCAATTGTTCCTTTGCTTTCCAAGGCAGCGGGGGAGAGTGGGATATTAACTGTTTACTGTCCGAGGCTGGCTGGGGAACTGCTTGGGGAGAGTAAGACGGAAAGACAGAGAACTGCATTAAAAAAGGAAAGAGAAGAAACTATTAAAAATGCCAGTAAATGACACGCCAGTTACAGATTGTTTTCTGTGCCGTCCACCTATGTCCCAGGCACTCTTTGAGGAGGTTGTGTGTATGAGCCAAGCAACAGCTTGGCATTGTTTCTTAAATCTGCATGTTAGCTTTGCACAGCATCAGCTTTCAGAGATTGCTGCCTGTAGCTACCTGCTGCAATGGCTAGGAAGGTGGGGCTTAGGGAAGGAAGTACGATTTGTGATAACAATTTAAATTTTAGCTTTCAGCAGGTAAGTCTTGTTAGCTTTTGCTGTTCCTGAAAACTGCTTCAGTAGACTTAATAACACTCTCCCACCCCCAGATCAAGTGGTTGGGATTTTCCAAAGCAAAACTAAAGGTTCAGGCTCCCTTGTAAAAATACACTTAGTGCTTAATAAAGGGAGAAAAGTAACTTTGTCTTGGAGGAGGTTGGAGGCACAAAGGGAGGCCAGCATTCTATTCACACTTGAACTTAGTTGATTAGAGGAACAAACAGCGGAGCCTGCTGTATCGGCCTTTATCTGGGCAAAGTTCAAAACTCAACTGGTAATTATGTCTTAGAAGCTCTGAAAGGGCTGTTGTTTCCAGAACAGAGACCAGACTTACTTTTTCAGGGCCGAATGCTCTTGGGTTGTTTGTTAGATAAACTCATTTTAATAAATAGGGGTCAGGGGAGAGGTTGGCCATCTTGGAAGAGTTGACCTGATAAAGAGCTGTCTTCTCTTGGGGGAACTGGAGGCTTTCTCTCTGTTTAACTTTTCCACAAGAATTTTGCAGGCAGCTAAAGTGAGCTTTGGCATCTGCTTCCTGTCAGACAGGAAGTCACTTCATTCGCCAAAATTACAAGCTATGGCAGACTCCCCGGCCACACCGAAGAGAGTGTGTTTTTCCCAGAAGACTGTGTTTCTAGACGAGGAAGTGTTAATTGGTACACTGTGTGATCATGGAGCCCAAAATATACAGGAAGAGCTATGCCAGGAAGAGTCTGTCCCACAGTCAAGTCACTGCTCAGAGCGGTGGCTGCTCCGGCCCCCGTGAGAGTGGGCTGTGGTCTGCCACTGCGAGAGGATGAGGCAGTAGTTACCCTTGCAAAGCTGGAGTGCCCAGAGGACCTCACCATTTATTTATGAGTCTAAAGTCTTAAGGTTGGCACCTCCATGGAAACCTCTTAGGGTCAAGATTTGGGAATGCACTAAGCTTATGTTTATTATTATTATTATGTTATGATTCAGGAACTCAGTTCCCCATCCTACCTTTGCTTGCACAATATCTCTGATCATGGCTTCTTACAGAAGGCAAGCCAGTGACTTTGGGTGGACAATATCCTAAGGCTGGATATAGTTAAAGTGCATGCAGGTATGCCTGTGTGCCCCCCCCCCGTGTGTGCGTGCGTGTGTGTGTGTGTGTGTGTGTGTGTGTGTGTGTGTGTGTGTGTAAGAAGGCCAGAGGCCAACATTTAGTGTCTTCTTCAGTAGCTACCTACCTTCTGTACTGACATAGGTCTCTCAGTGAACCTGGAGATTGTCTGAACTGGTCTATACTGGCCAGTCAATGGGCTCCAGAGAGCCTCGTAGCTCTACTTCTCCAGCAGTAGAATAATGGCCAGACCCTGCTTTTTTGCATGGGTTCTGGGGGGCTTGAACTCATGTCCTCAAGCTTGGGTGGCAAGTGCCTTATGAATTGAGCCATCTTCACAGCCCTGGAGGATTATCACTTAGGGTCCATTCACGGGTTGTTCTCTCACGTGACTGGGATGCAACGTGATCTGAAGGGTTGTCTGTGTGGAGGCCTGGGCATCCTCCTCCCCCCCACCAAACACACAGTGGATAGACCATATCTTACTTTTTGTATGTCCCCACTGCAGTCTGCCAATAAGGTGGATTAGTATCTACCAGGACTTGTCTAACTCCAGTCTAGTTTCCCTCTGCTGTCTGGGTACTAATGAGTGTATTTGTAAGTGTGTTGCTGGTATTAGTTAGAAAGGCCAGTCGTAAATATTTCACACACTCTTCCTTGGTCAAGGCTTGGGAGGAGAGGGAAGGCCTTGTCACCCAGGAAATTTGCTCTTCCATCGAGATGAAAGGGCGGTGAATTAAGTGCCTGCTTTCGCCCTCTTTTTCCTTCTGACGGTTATTGATCTTCCCCTGGAACTGTACAGTTACGTTCTGATCTTTTTCTTGACAAAGGGAATTCCCAGTTTGTTAGCTGGCGTGCGTGCACAGTAGCTGCTTAGTAGTTAGAACTCGGCGGTGCACATCCTCTCGAGAGTCATGATGTTTGCTGTCCCTTCTGGAGAGGTAGGGGACGTTTCTCAGAGAATCGCTTTGGTGATTGAGAAGTGACGAGAGCTTCAGAAGCAGAGAGGCCACCGCTGTTGTAGTGCTGCATCTGTCTCTTGTTGCTGACCAAGGGTGACATCCTTTGCTTACTAAACTTTGGCCAAGGGAGGAGGAGGCCACAGAGAGTACAAGTTTAGTTTCACCATGGCTGAAAGGGTTTGGAAAATCAGTTCTATGAAACTGATGTTACTGAGATATGCAGTACCATTGGTGTCCTGTTCCAAAGCGGAAGCCCAGAGGACACTGTGGGGCTGTCCCCAAAAGCTGACCATCTACCCTTGCTTTCCCATACTGCCTTGAAACTGGTTACCTCCCCGGGGATGGACTTCCTGAGACCCTGGCTAAGTCTTAGCTGTCTCTTCTCACATATTTATAAAACATGTCCACATTAGGTACAAGAAAAGAGATCGCACCCCTCCTCTAAGATCCCTGACTTACAGTGGCTCCTGCAGAAGGTTAGCGTGTTCCTGCACCCAGCCCCCTTTCTAGATCACCTCAGACAGATGAGTCTCTGCTGGACAGAGTGCTTTTGTTATTATTTGCCCCCATCCTAACTCTATTTTGGGGAGAGGTACGGTAGAGAGCAGATAATAGTTTTTAAAAGTTTAGTCTTACCAGACCAGATTATTTGTTTTTTGACAGCTAGGTGATATTTGACCCAATTAAGAGTCCATTAGGTGATTGTATTAAGAGTCCATTAGGTGATGTATAAGCCGGGGAAAGAAATGAACCAAGACCTGGAGGCCAGGGCTTTGTGCTGTGTTATGACGCCCCTGGGGTCTGCAGCCTGTGGGACTTTAGGGGTCTTTAGTAAGTAAGGGAGGGTTTCCTTTTGAGTTCTGTACTGCCAGTGACTGAATAACAAACTGGGTGTGATATTTTTGTCAGAAATATCAGCAGCCACACAGGTAAACAGTGCACCTATGTCTGCAGTCTGCCATCGATTGGTCCCTGGCTCTGTGCAGAGTTTCTCATACACGAGTGAAGACAACACCGGATGAAAGCTGGGCCCGCAGCTTGAGCTTCAGCTCTTCCACTAGCTTTAACACAGAGCTAGCAGACAGGACAGCTTCTGCTGCTGGGTCCAGTTCCTGTCATCTGTCCTTTCCCACCTGGACCCTGACGTGGCTCTACAGTTATGCTAGACCACTCCATTTCTCCATATGTCTCACGTCCTTAACTCTGGTGATAGGTTACTGCTTCCGTTTACTAGTTCTTGTTTTCTCATCCCTCCTCTTCCTCCTCCTCCTCCTCTTCTTCTTCTTCCTCCTCCTCCTCTTCCTCCTTTTCCTCCTCCTCCTTTTCCGCCTCCTGTATATCTTACCTTATGCCAGGGATTGAACCCAGGACCTTTGCTTGTCAGTCAAGCATTCTGCCACGAGGCATACTTTCAGGCCCCGCGACAAATTTGTAGTATAGTTTCCCTTGCTTAGTGGGTTGCAATGACCCGGGGATGAGGGTGTGAGGGAGAGAAGCAGGAGGAACCAGGAACATGAACTCTGTAGGAACTTGATGACTTCTGGTGTGCTATCTAAAGCAGTTGACTCTGTCACCTCCCACTCTCCCTGTCCTTCTGGCTTGCTTCTCTTGAGAGCTCTTCACCTAGCTGGTTCTGAGCCGCTTCCAAGGCACCTGAAGAAGGAAAGGAATAAGGGAAGAGAAAAGCACCAAGATACGATCAGTGAAGGAGTCTTTATTTAGGAAAAGGAAAATCTGACAAGAAATTTGGTAAATGTTGAATAGAAGGGTAAACATGAGCCAGAAGAGAGTTAGAGAGAAGATTGGGAAATGGAGAGAGAAAGAGAGAGAGAGAGAGAGAGAGAGAGAGAGAGAGAGAGAGAGAGAGAGAGGAG
>NC_034590.1:166941673-167035658 GCF_900095145.1 Mus pahari
AGAGAGAGAGAGAGAGAGAGAGAGAGAGAGAGAGAGAGAGAGAGAGAGACTGAGAGACTGAGACTTGCTGAGTGAGCTGGGGACTGTGTCTCCCAGGCAGGGTGGCAGAGGATCCTATAAGGTCATAAGATGTCTGGTAGACAAACCTAGAATGTTCCTGAGAGGAAGGGGAGGTGTTTAGTGCTACCTGGGAAGGTCAGTGTGTGCTTGAGGTCTGCCTGTGACTGTCTGTTTTCACTTTGCAGAAGAGCCATGCTTTTGGAACAGGTTAACAGGTTTCCAATCAGAGTTCAACATTTTGTTGCTTAAAATTTCATTTTTATCTATGTCTGTCTATCTATCTATCCATATATCTATCTATGTATCTATGTATGTATGTATCTATTTATCTATGTATCTATCTATATATCTATGCATGTATGTTTGTATCTATGTATCTATGTTTGTATCTATTTATGTATCTATATATCTATATATGCATGTATATTTGTATCTATGTATCTATGTGTCTAGTATGCATGCATGTATATATGTATGTATGTATGTATGTATCTATCATCTATCTATCTATCTATCTATCTATCTATCTATCTATCTATCTATCTAATTTTTGTTCTTTGGCTGTGGTTGGCTGCAAGAAGCCTAACACTAGTCAGGGACAGGCCTCCTCCTTGGGGTAGATGGGTGGGGGACCAGGACAGGGCAGGCTCCCACTTGAATTGTGTCCATACACACATTTTTCCAGCCAGTCCTACCCTTTGCAGGAGGCTAGTGAACATTTAACTGTGAATAGTGGGCTCACATCTGCTTCTATTTTTCTCCTTTCTGCAGGCCAGACTAAAAAACTTAATAAATTGTATGAAACCTAAGTAAGCATGGATTTTAGAGAACATTAAATAAATTACATAAGTATGTCTACCTGTAACACTGTTAAAAGGTAAATGCAGGAGGGTTAGTTTACCATAAATGTACACATGAACGGAGCGTTATTCTAAAGCCCCTTGTTTCAGCGCCGCCGTCATGAAAGTAGTACTGTTCCCAGTTCTCGGCTGCTTTTCCTCCCTGGCAAGTACTGTCCTGGGCTTGGAAAACGTGATAATGATGCCGTAAGTACCCTTGTGTAAAACTTGTTTTTTTGTTCCAAAACATTGCCAGTTCACGGCACATAAAACCGCCATGATCCTTCAGCCACTTTTCCCTCTCCCCAAATAAGGCAAGCGTTAATGAAGCAGCCAAGGGCCCGGGAAAATATTTGCTATTCCTTAAAATGAAATTTCTCCTGTTCTTGGGGGAAGGGGCAAGCTCATAGACTGTCTAGCTCAAGTGTGCCAGTGTCTAGCCAGACATTCGGAAAATCTTGTTTATTCCCAGTCTGACTTGAAGCAGCCTTCCATCGATGTAGCGTTGTCCCGTCCCGTGTCCTCATTTGTGACTGGAAGCCACATGGGAAGGATGCCTCGGTTTTCCCATTCTACAGAGAGGAAGGTGCAGTCCAGCCAGGCTCCCTGACCTCTCTCTAGGCCTAGCAGATCCCTAGCTTCCAATGCCTGCAGGTTCTCGGACATCAAACTGTTCCTATGGAACCCTGTGTGAGGGTTTTTAGGAAGATCTGAATGAATACTTGTTCCCGGGCAGCAACCCCCAGCCACCCCTGGAAGCAGCAGAAAAGCCTGTCTTGAACGTGGGGAATGTAGTTTCCTAGCTGGATGTGTGGAACATAAGAACTAGGCTGTTTGGAAGTCTTTCGGGCAGGGCTGATGTTTGAGATAGGGTATGCACAGGAATGTTACTGTAGAGGAGACTTTGTCCAGATAACTCGGGGTTTAAGTGTGCACGCTATTTGGTCTAACATTTTGGGGGGGAGGGTGGGAAAGAAACTCAGGCTTTGTATATGGTGCAGGAGTATTTGCCAGTGGGCTACCTCCCCAGCCCAGAACTGTGACTTTATCTATTGGAAAATATTTGGAAGGTGTTCCTGGAAATATTTCTTGCCTCTGAACTTTTACAGTTCACATCGTGTGTATGTGACTCCTGGTGTCTCAGCTCCTCTGCACACAGCTGTGGGCTTTCACAGAGCCATATATGAGCTCTTGGTCCCTTTACCTGTGAAGCAGGGAGTGGCCATGACTGCAGAAAGGAAGGAGCCATGATGTCCACACCTAGACTTATCCGTCTCCTCATACATCAGCTCAGGAAGTTGCTGATCATCCGGTGTGCTTATCCACGGAGTGAGAAGAGTAGTAATTACCTCCCTTATGGACTGCAGTTACGAAGAAAGTGCAGGGGTCAGGTAATTCTGAGGTGGAGGTAGACTCACTCTATTTCACTGCTTGGCTTCACCAGGTGTTTAGGGGTTCCCGTTCATGGTCCAAGTGCTTGGCAAATGACAGCTCTTCTGCACAAATTCCAGACTACCCTTGTCATTCTTACCTGGCCAGTGTCCTGCATGGGAGCAAAAAATGACGTAGTTTCAGGGAGCCCGTGGGTACTCTCTCCAACACCACGCTTTCCCAATTCCAGTGCATTATGAATTGTAAGATTTGCCCAGATAATGGGTTTTGAAGGAGAAAAGAAACACAACTATGTTAAATTTGTATGATTAGGCACCCCAATAGTAGAAAAGTAAATCTGTAGAACTGATGTTAGAACAGAGGGGGTAATGCTTGTGCGTGGGGTACATCTTGAAGTCAGCAGGCTGTCCTAACTTTGAGAGACATACACTAAGACAGCTTCAAACATACTTTTGGTTACATGAAGGGGAGGCATTGAGTGGATCAGTATTAAAAGAGTAACTTGTGAGCCTGCAGTCATGATGGGCAGTCGGCAACTGGGAGGAGTTGGGCAATTGATTTTGCAGGAGCCTGTGAACAGAGGCCACGCGGTGGTTCCAAGTTTGCACTTTGTTTTTGGCCACTTGGAAGAATACCGGCATTGAAAGAGTTTGGAAGATGGAACACAGGGCCCCCAATAGAGGAGCTAGAGAAAGTACCCAAGGAGCTGAAGGGGTCTGCAACCCTATAGATAGAACAACAATATGAACTAACCAGTACCCCCAGAGCTCCTATCTCTAGCTGCATATATAGCAGAAGATGGCCTAGTCTGCCATCATTGGGAAGAGAGGCCCCTTGGTCATGCAAACATTATATGCCCCAGTACAGGGGAAGGCCAGGGCCAAGAAGGGGGAGGGGTGCAGGGAGAGAGAAGGGTATAGGAGATTTTCGGGATAGCATTTGAAATGTAATTGAAGAACATATCTAATAAAAAATTAAAAAAAAAAAAAAAAAAAAAAGAAAAGCAAGAGGTTGGCTTCTGCTTCTCGTGGCACACACTGAGCGCCTGTCTACCTTCCAGCCTCCCCTCAGCCCAGCTCCCCACTGGGAGAAGTTGGTCTGCAGCATGAATGGGAACAATGACCGTAGAGTCTTCACCGGAAGACAATACCGTAGCATTTAGTGCTCTGCCGGGAAGAGTGGACCCCGCACATTAATTATCCTTAATATAAATGTGGTGCATTTGAACATCTAGATGAAGAATGCAGCAAAGAATATGCATTTCTGCTGTGAGTGACTTAGAATATATCAACATAATGGCCCTTGGTTATTAACACATTATGTGAATTGGACAATGATATACACTTTGAGGACCTTGAACTAGATCCACCAGCTAAGAGCCTGTAGGACGGGCTCCAGAAGCCTGGGAGTTCTGAGCGTTGATGTTGTCATACAAAGGAATGAACTGCGGCCCACTCGCTGGCAGGAGGATTTTCTGGTACTATTCAACCCAGAATAAAAGTTCAAATGTTTGGAGCACAGCATAGCACAGCGCAGCACAGCACAGCATAGCGCAGCGCAGCACAGAACAGCTCAATACAGCACAACGCAGCGCAGCACAGCATAGCATAGCACAGCACAACACACTGTAGCACCGGCTTTATTGGATCTGGGTTTCTGAATGTCAGTCAGTTTGGGTTGGAAGTGATTTTATTAGCAAGAAACCTCTCTATAACCCCCCACCCCACCCTCTTGAAACGCTAGGCTGCCACACGCTTTCCTCTGTGGCTCAGGGCACTCTCTGGAAGCTTCTGAGGAGCAATGTGTTTTCTCTGCTAGATTTCATGAGCAGCCGTGCTGGGACTTGGTAAAGTTATGTTTGGAGTTCACGGAATTTCTCAGCGTGCTGAAAGTTAAATTCCAGGACAGAAGGGAATCAGTGCTGAGCTCAGACCCTGGGACCAGAAACCTTGTCTCAGCCCAGCTTCTATAACTTACCATGTGACCTTGGGCAAGTATTTTCTTACTATTTTTTTAAAGGAAGAAGGGCTACCTGGGATTGTTTTCCATCCATCAGTCTACCTGACCATCTGTCTATTTGTCTGTCTGTCTGTCTATCTATCTTTTCACAGACACTTAGAGACTATGCTTTCTAGACTTTGCTTACAAAGTAGAGGATAAATTAATGGGTAGAGAACCTCCAAGTCTGGGGAGAGCCAGGATTTTCTCTTCACATAGTTTCTGAGTACCCTTAAGAACCCCTTTAATTGGGTCCTGGTCTTCCTCTGTGACATGTACTACAATTTTATAGACTTCAGTTAGATCCTGATGTCCCTTTAAAAAGCATTTTTAAAAAAAGCATTAAATGCCTTATTAAATTTTTCTGAGGACATTCAGTCCTCAGGGACTGTCCATCTTGTGTGGAAACCTGCTCCCTCAGCAGCTCTGCTTCAGTGTAACCACTGTGCAAATAAAAGACGTCCTGCCTCTTGTCTGTCTACCCTTCTTTTTGCTTCCTGTAAATACCTACCCAGGGGCTCTTACTCTAGAATTTAGCTAACGAATGACGGTTGGCCCGCCAACAAGATAATTACCCAGAATCCCTTTTGAATCATCTAGGCTTCTGGAAATGGGTTGGCAGTGGCTCTCTGGGTAGCAAAGGTTCTCAGCCGTGGGGGAGGGGGAGCTGGGGGAAGGGCGCAAGAGTCAGGGAAAGGACATCTCAGAAGGACATCAGAATTTAAACTGCTTAGAGCACAGGCACTAAATTGCTGCTAGATGTTGGCCTCCTGAGGCCTGGGGATGGCTGCTTTGGACCTCAGCCTGTTTGGAGGTCCTTTGTGCTTCATCATGGTTCATCATAGTCCTAGCCCTTCACCTACCATATCTTCCCATTCCCTGCCTGCAGCTCTCCTCCCCTTCCCTCCCCCCATCTTGGCTTAGTATTTTTTCGTCCTACCCTGTCCATTCCCACCCCACCTCGCTACTCTTCGCTTCATTCCCTATAGCCCTTTCTAGACAAACAGGTGTGCAAGACAAGAATGTATTCCTTATTTCTGGATGAGGAGGTGGAGACAGTGTTACCAGTCATGGTCCAGGAATGGGTAACATCCAGTTATCCTTGAGTTCAGTTACTTGGTTTAGACAGGGAAACCTAGAACTGGCTATCTCTCAGAAGTCCAGAATGGGGCCATCTTCAAACTCAGGGGGATAGAAAGTGAGGTGGGCACTGTGGAGGAGCTGTTTATTTCTAGATTAGGAGACAAGTGTGTTGATGACACAGGTTTGTTTGCCCCCCTGTTTGCTCAAGCCAAAGAAACTTCCAGAAGAATATGAACAGCCGCCAATATGTAGAGATTCTGGGGAGATATTTAAGACAGTAGATGAGGGCCTATGTATACTCCTTCATGGTAAGTATGCTGGCTATGGTATAAGCCTTGACTTCAGAAGTTTTCTTTCTGATGATTAACACTTTCTGATGATTCGTTAACTAGTTGAGGTTCCCAGAACAGCAGGACAAAGGGTCCTAGTGATGCTTTCTATATGGGAGAAGTCTGTGTGCAAATTTCTCATTGAAAGGCTCCAAATTGAGGATACAAGAAGCAAGATGAGTGTGGCATTGCTCCTCAATGGAGAAGCTCCATTCCTTCATTCATGGGGAGCTGGTCCCAGGTGATACACACAAGATCAGGCGGAGGCTCTGTGTCGACTTACTCAGGGGCTTCCTTGGCAGAGAGCTTTCTGTGTTTGCAGTTGGCTCCTGAGGAGACTATCGGACCTAAGGAGCTAAGGATCTCACTGAGTAGCCTGGGGTAGCCGGTTTAGTAGAAGTGGTGAGTTGGTAAGCTGTGGGGCTAGGAAGGAGGCCAGTCTTTTACTAACATCTTCTGTAGGACATAGAAGAATTATTCAACATCTCCTTTCCTTAAAGCCTGAGAAACTCAGGAAATAACACTGGTGACAGGTGTCAGAAACCTGATCTGAAAAGGGTTACGCGGAAAGGAGAGGCAAGGCGGGATGAAATTTGAGGCTAGCCTAGGACACATAACAAGTCTCAGGCCAACCTGAGCTACAAAGCAAAACCTTGTCTTAAAAAAAAAAAAAAGTGAGTTCATTGACTTTGATAGCTGGCTGTTGGGAATGGTGGAGATAGGCATCTCCTTAGGGACACCTGAAGCACGGTCCCTGCCAGGGGTCACGAGACTGGTGAGCATGTTCTCTCTCCTACTTCAGGTGGAGGGCCATTTGCTTCCGTTGTCAGTCAGACATTGGTGGAAGCCAGCTTTCCTCTTTGCTTAGCATGGCACCATATTTGTCTAAAGTAATGGTTGAGGCCCGTATTGGGGGAGGTTATGGGAGATGTGGCTTCAGCTGGGTCATGTGACAGGTGGTGTCAGCATACCAGTGGAGTTAGCAGGAATCCAGTTAGTTTACTTGGATTAACAATTAGCTTGTTTTACGTTTACTGGGGACGTGAAGTTCTTAGTCCCATGTCTGGCATCAGTGCGCGTTAGCGCCTGCATCCTTCCCTCTTAGTCCTGTGACCTAAGAATTGCTAGGACCACCACCTTTCTGTCAGATCTTTGCTGTTTATGAACCACACAGGTTGCTGATGTGATGGGCTATGCAGGCTTGCCGTTACAGCTTTTCCAGTGGTGTGTGTGTGTTTGTGTGTATGTGTGTGTGTGTGTGTGTGTGTGTGTGTGTAACTAACACTTTATTCAAAGTTAATGTTGAAACATCCTAGAACAAGGATGCAAACATTTAATATAAGACAAATATCAAAGAGTATATGTGCTTACAACAGGCTGTACCAGATTTCCATGAAAGCCAATCATTTTTATTCTACAATGAGGCATATAAAAAGTTGACCAAAGTCTCAGTATTCAAGGTCCATCTGACATTTCTATAGGAAACACCTAAGATTTGAAACAGAACCAATCTGTGGATTGCCTGCTGCATGCCAGGTGCCATACTGGACTCTGTGCGTGACATCTTAGAGTAGATGGCTCCTATCACTATGTGTGGCACCTGGGTCTCAAGTGCCAGTGTCTCCAAGTCATAATATCTGAAGGTGTGCAGATTCTCCTGTGCAGAAGCCACCCCAGGGGCTTTGCAGGAACTCTCCCCTGCTCAAGCCTTTATCTCTGCCACTCCCTCTGCCAGTTCACCCTCTGGAGGGAGGAACCTTCCTTTCCTCTCTGAGCGTTAGCTGTAGGGAATGTTATCCGTGTTGGAACTGGGCACCCGCCCAAATTCTGCTGGTGCTTGGGTGGGTATGAGCTAGCTGCCACCAAACCCTTGGGCCTGTGCTGAGGAAAGGTATCCTGGCAGGCTGGGGACCCTGAGAGTGGACATGGTGCCATCCCCCATTAGGCAGGTGTTGCAAGCCCAGATCCAGGGAGCCCCTCTAAGGAGAGTGGGTCCCTGTAAGTCAGGCGCTGGCATGGCCGTGGATACTAGAGGAAAGCCATGCCTATATACCACAGCACCATTCCCCAAGGAGACGCCTGTTCAGATACTCTGACAACTGACTGTGAACATACCAGGGAGTGCTTTTCTAATTATGTAATTGCTTTCACACTACATATATAAAGGGAGCCAGCATGCCTTGCTTGTGTTTAGAAAGCTTGGGTAAGATATTGGGGGTGAAGGCTGGGGAGATGGCTTAGGCGATACAGTGCTTGCCTTGTGAGTATGAGGCCCAGAGTTTAGGTTCCCAGCACGCATGCAGGTGGCCCATCAGCAGCTCCAGCAGTGAGAGACTCATAGGCAAAGGATCCCTAGAGCAAGTTGGCTAGCTGTACTAGCGGAATCAGAAAGCTCTGGATTCAAAGTAGAGACCCGCCTTGGTGTATGAGGTAGTGAGCGATCAGAACAGACACCTGACACCAACTTCTCTGGACCACCTCTGTGTGCACACATGTACATTCACACACACTGGAACATGCATATATGCATGCACAAATGCTCAACTTCTAGGGAAAAAATGGGTAAAAATAAAAATGAAGCAATTTGATTTCCTACATATACCATAATGGTCATGGTACTGGGTACAATAGCTTTTTGGGTATCTAGGTAAAAATATGAAGTTTAATAAATTCAGGTGTTAGTGCCAAGTGATGAACCTGGCCCCTGGGTTAGAGAAACCACCCTGTACTGGGACAGTGTTGTACAGAGGAATCACATGCATGGGAAGCAGACCGTTGGGGCCTGGGGGTATCTCTGCTTTTAAGCAAACCATCGTTCTAGTTTGCACTTGTGACCACAAGGACAGTTTGCCTCCTTTCTTCCTGGGTGCCAGAGAGAAGGGTTACCATGGTAACCCGTCAAACCCATAAGCCTGGGTTCTGGTGATCACAGATGTTCTCATTTGAGCAAGCAGAGGCCATTCCGGACTCTCAACACTGCAACTGCTTCCTCCCGGGCTTCGCCTTCACTTCCCATTCTGTTAGCCTAGACACAGACACCCTGCCAGTCTGCCAAGCCCTGATTTCTACCGCCATTCCTGTGGCCCTGGCCATTTCTGGTGTGAGTGGCTGGCACAGTGTCCAGGAGGCAAGCCCCACCCCAGGAATGATGCTGCTGTGCTAGGATGCTTATTCTTTGAAAGGGAGGCTCTGGAGCTGTGCCCTGGCTCTAGGGTCTGTGCATCCCACATCTCCTGCTGCTCCACGCCATCTTCACGTCTACCTCTTGGTGCTGGCCTTCTGCTCCACAGAGGCGTGTGTACCCTTGGCAGCGAGAGGGAGGTCGGCAGCTGACTCATACACCAAAGGTCAGCACGGTAGCTGGTGCCAGCCCCTCTCTTCCCTGGGCATGGCCGTCGTCTTGGACCTTTTAGACACTTGGACTGATTTATGCAGAACATTCTGGGTTTATGAGTTAGACTTGGGCTTGGGTTTATTATTTTGTACTTTGAATCCTTCCTTTAAAAAGACCAGAGATAAAAATACCGCCCTTTGCCAACGTTGCTCCTCTCAGCCTCACCTCACTTCCCTCCAGAAAGGAGAGTGTTGGAGGTTTTGTTCGCTGTTGTTACAGATGGGCAGACTTGGGAAGCTGTGGGTTTCAGAGAGGTCAGGGTATACCTGGAGTCTCCCCTGGTTCCTTCTCTAGGCCTGATGTCCCTGTTATTGCTATCCTGTGGCTTCAGACCTTGTAATTCCCAACATTAGGGACACTTGGAGTGGTGTGACTTGAGAGGTGAGTGGGCCCGGGCCTGTTTACTCCATTGCCCTAGTGTTTGGGTTTCCTGATCTCCATTGGCAGTTTGGATATGAACTTGAAGGTTGGAGGCTTGCTGCCAGCTGTTGCAGTGACCCAAGACCCAAGTCTCTGCCAGCCAGGGTGTGCATCGGCCCTGGGCATTCGAAACCTTTCAGACTGGTACTCAGGGGTTTCCCAGTGGGGTTGGGAGTTGTGTTCAACAGAAGGCACCTGGATGCAGTCTAAGTTGTCCCAGCTGGGCAAGGGTTGCTATGTCATCCAGTTCATAGTAGCCAGGGTTGCTCCCAAGGTAGTTCTGTGCCCTTCCCCCTGGGCGGGAAACACAAAGAAGTATCCTCAGGGCAGAAGCATGGCAGCAGAAAAGCCCCACCTTAATATAAGGGTTTATTGGGCAGCTACATGGTTGACTGAATATTCTTATTATCTTGTTTTGTTTGATTGCTCGCTACTTTTATTTTGAAGACAGGGTCTCATAACCCAGGCTTGACTCAGAGTTGGTATTTACCCGAGGATGGCCTTGAACTCCCAATCTTCTTGTTCCTGGATGCTGGGATTCCAGGTGTGCACCACCATGCCCAGCTGGCTTTCTGAGTGCACAGCTCTGGTCCTTCTGAGCTGTGTTTTGCTTTAGTATGAGCACGAATATAAAGTGTGTGTTTGAGTGTGTGTGTGTGTGTGTGGGTGGGTGGAGGGGGACAGCAATGAAGTCTATTTTTATTCCTGACAAATTAGCTTCCTCTTTACCTAACATTCTTCTAAAAAAAAAAAGGACCCAAATCCAAGTTGTCTTCACGTCCAGGTTACTAAAGCTCACCCTGCCCCAGAGGCACAGTGTCAGGGTCTGGGAGATGGGTGTGTGTCTAGAGTGCCTGCTGCACAGGCATCAGGACCTGAGTTTGATCCCAAGTAAGAAGCTGGGCATGATAGCGTGTGCTCGTACAACCCCAGGGTTTGGGAGATGGTGAAGACTTGCTGGCCACCCAGCCTAGCCTAAATGTGAGTCCTGGTCCCAGTGAGAGAGATTCTGTCTCAAAAAAATGAGGTGGATAGCTCCTTAGCAAAGACACCCACGGCTGACCCATTGGTTCCATACTCCTGTGCAGACACATGCATGGACATAATCATCCACACAAATGAAACAAACAAGCAAACAAAAAACATAAAAACACCAAGTCAAAACTGAAGAATACTTTTGTACTGTCTTCTGGGATTCACATTTTGCTTTGTAAATCTGTTCTTAAAAGGATTCGTATGGGCAGCACATCATCAATTTCCTGGCCCTTCCAAGACACTTCTGGAGGAAGTAGATGAAAGGTGTAAATTAAGAAAAGCAAGTGTTTGTGGTTTCCACCTTCACCTTCTGCTACGTTAAATGGCTCTGTTGAAGAGGGCTGTCACAGCTCTTGAAAACTTGGGAAAATCCAAGCAGGCTGTGCCACGAGTCACCTTTGGGAGCCCAGGATGTTTGATGTGAAAATTATATGGGCACATCTAATTGGGTGCAATTTCACCCCATGAGATATCTACTACAGGGGTGACTCCCCCTTCTCTTGTTTTTAAGCTAAATTGTTTAATCTGAATTGCATACTGTTCAGAAGCATTCAGTGAATCAGCTGATGCTTTTCAATGTCTTTTGTTTAGCCACTGACTGTATGTGCCAGCCATACACACCCCTAGACACCCTGGAAGAGTTAGCGACTTATGCCTCCCTGATGTGGAGGATTGTGACAACTATTGCCTTCTACTCATGTTCCATAATTTAGTGCTCCCAGTGTCCTCAGAGCCTAGCCTGCAGGGAAGGAAATAAATATCCCCCCTTCTGTGTGTGTGTGTGTGTGTGTGTGTGTGTGTGTGTGTGTGTGTATGTGTGTGCCCGTGTTCCCTGTAAAATGGGAAGAATCTTTTGTCTTACTGGATTCTCAAAGCTGTGTACTCATTTCCAGTAAAATGTTCTCAGAGTGAAATAGAAAGCTCTCACATAGAGATAAGATAATGGGCAATTAAGTTAATTTAAACCCCAGAGTTAACAATGATCAGTTTATTCATATACCACGAGTTCACCTACGTGATACAGAGCATTCATTGGTTTTAGTGTATTTATAGGGCCGTTTAGCTGTCAGCACCACATTACACTTTTTATGCCCCCTCTTAAGCAAAACACTTCTCATAAAAGGCTATTGGTCAACTGCGGCTTCATTCTTCCCTTCTTTCCTTCTTCAGTCTCTGGACAGCCATCACTCTTGTCTGTTTCTATAAGTCTTCTTGTTTGAAGTCTTCTCTTACCCATGGAAATCAGTGTGTGGTCCCTTATGTGCGGCTTCTTTCACTTACCTGATGCTCTAAAGGTCCGCGTACTGTCAGTATACCAATACTGCTTCCTTGATCTGACTGAGCACGATTCCATTGCATAGAGAGATCATGCTTTATTTATAGTAAATTTCAAAATTAAAACACTTTTACCTATGCCCATTTTTGTTTAATTTTTCAAACCTTCTTTTTCTCTCTTTTTTTTTTTAAAGTTAACGGATATTGGGGAACAAAAATTTCCAAATTTGTGAGGTGCCTCTGTATTTCAATAAGTAGGGGCAAGTGCTGGTTGTAGCCAGGAGTCTTGAAGAATCAAGGCTTACAGTCAGTGGAACAGTAACTGGTTTTGGCTAGTCTTTCTGTGGGTCACCTGAGGATTAAAACATTATCTCCAGTGGCTGGAGTGGGGTCCTGGCAGAGTCGTGTCCAGTGGTCTTGTGTTCTCTGCTGGTCATCTTTGCTGACGTGGTCATCAGTCTGCTGGTAGCCCAGTCTGAAGAGGTGAGACTGTGTCCTACCTGGGGAATCTCTTCCTGTTTGGAGGGTTGAGAGGCATAGCTATGTTTGCATTCTGAGAGGGAGCGGGAAGGGTCTGCTCCGTGGACGTTGCTCTTTGGTTGTCTGGCTGAAGGCAGTTTCTCCTTTGGTTGATTGGCTGATGGCAGCTTCTCTTTTGGTTGTCTGGCTGAAGGTGGGGTTTCTCTCCCGGGGTGGAGTTGGACTGGGTTAGAGGCTCTCCTGGCTACCTTCCATGTTACACTTGTGGTGGTGCTGGTTTCATTTTACCAAGTAGGAATGAGGTGGTGCACACCTTAATCCCAGCACTGGAGGCAGGCAGACAGATCTCTGTGAGTTTGATAGCAAGTTTGAGGCCAAATAGAGCTACATACTGAGATCCTGTCTCACTAACAAAACAGTCATAACAAAAAGATAATAGAGGGCTCTGATCAACATGTACCAGGCCTAGTACCACACAGGCCATGTAGGGTTATATAGACCTATAATTCTAGCATTTGGGAGGTAGAGGCAGGAAGGTCTTCAAACCTTCAAGCCTCCTAAGTTTGAGCCTGGGATCCTTAAGACAGCCTCGAAATAATAATAGAAGCTGGAATACTGCTTCTTCTATACACACACACACACACTCACTCAGTCACTCAGTCACTCACTCACTGAGTCCTGCTAATGAAGATACAAGTATTTGATGAGAAGGAAGGAGCCCAAGGTTTGGGCTCTATCTACCATTTTGTGCCAAGATTCTCACCCCGCATTTCCAGGTGGGAATCCCAAATCTCGTAGAACAGAGAAAAGAAATCGGAAAGGGTGAGGTTGGGTCTAACCCAAGCAAACACACCTGCTTTTAGCTACATCACCTTCATTCAGGCTGGGTCCACTCTGGAACACCTCCTCCCAATGCCCCAGCATAGGCTCATGGGTAATAATGTCAACCCCTCTCCCATTGGTCACATTAGTAATAGTATCTCCCATTCCAGTGAGGTTATTGGTGGCCAACATTGTTTTGTAGCCAAGGATGCTAACAGATGGAACAGCAAGGTTTTCTTCTGATCTTCTTCTATGCTCACATTTTGTAAAAGACACTGTCATTCAAGGTTAGTGGGAGTCATTGCTTTCTGAATATATCTGTCTTCGGAGTCGTATGTCATAATTCCTCTTTTATAGTATCTTGGGATAACTTTAAATATTTTCAGTTTGATATGTTTCATGCAATTAACACAATCTCTGTGGTGTGTCTCAACCACTGCGGTTTGTTTTCATGAACACCTAGAGGCTTTCAATATCGTGTTCTCAGAAGTAGCTCCTTGTTTAAACAACTGTTCAGTTATTAGACCACAAAGAGCCACTGGGGTTGGTATTGTTGGGAAGCATATTAGTGGAGAGAGGTATGTTATTGCCTACTACTAATAACTGGTTAGTGAAATGGGAAAGGAGGATTCATGTTTGGGGCTGCTGTGGCTAACACTTTTGGAATATGAGAACATTTCCAGAGTGAATTCCAGGGTTCTTCTGGAAGTCTGTCATTTGCATTTTAAAGCATTTCATTCCTACTGACAGAGAAGGGGCTTGTGTATCCATACCAGCTTATCATTATTTAGCAAGGCTATCTGTTGACCCTAGTGGTACACAAGATTCCCAACCTGCCCGGTCTCTGTCTTCCAGTTCTCAATTCTATTTTAGGCAGATTATCCTCCCTCTACAGGGGAGAGTTTCATTTTTAAAGAGAAGATTTTCCATCAGACAGCACAGATCTAGAACAAGTCACCTTGCCCCATGGCCCATGACTCTCTCAAGGCTATATTGGAGAGATTCCTTGTAGCCTGTGGGCTACACACACTGCAGGGTAGCTGTTGACGTGGCCCACTGCAAATATGAACCTACTTAAACTGCAGTTGTGAAAACTCAACTGCATGGTTCTCCAACGTGGGGCTGTGCATGACAGCCATTGCAATGTCAAAAGCTTGGGCACAGGTAGATACTCATCCCCAAAACTGGCCTGAGAGAAAGAGCTCCCTCTATCCCAGCAAGTCCCACATCATGTTTGCTTTATCCAGTGAACTCCAAGCTCTCTGTAGCCTGTAGTCCTTTAAAGCTGAGTTGACGATGTCTTTCCCAGTGGGTCATTGCTGAGGATAGACTTGAACCTGAGGTTAGTCTTGAGTCCTCCTGGAACATGGTCACACAGGAGCTATTTTCTTACCTGGCGAGGTTACACTGCTAAGAGCAGAGACGCACGGTTCCACGTGGGAACAAGGGCTATGAAAGTGGAAGAGAGCAGCTTGTCTTGCCATCTGCATGAGGCTTCATGGAGCCCCACGCTGTCATAGGTAGCGATGTCAACTGGGGTCTGGGATGTGAGATTTGGTATTCCAGCTGCACCTCTCAGAACTTTGTTTGTTGATTTTCACATGCTCTGGCTGCTTTCTCAAGGCTGGGCAATGCTATGGCTTCCACTTCAGCTTGTTACCTTGTAATAACAAGAAGGCCTTGACTTCCCTATCGGGGGTAATTTAGTGTTGATAGTGACAAAACAGTAAAACACCCCTTTACTCAGAATCGACAGTACCCCTCCCCTCCTTCCTAACTGTCCCGGATGCTTACACACACACACACACACACGCACACACACACACACACACTTTGCACCCACATTATTCTCTCCAGTGTATCATATTTCCAAACATCCTGGGGAGGACAAGTTGCCAAGACTTTGTTTTAGCCATGAGGGACCTTACAGAAGATGTCATCGGTTCACATTCTTGCTGTCCTCCATGGCCATGTGGACATTTATGTAGCCAAGTCGATCATCATCCTGGCTTACCTCTTCTCCTTCAATGAGTTAACTGGCTGCCTTCAGGTAGACACTTTATGTAACAACAGTGACCAGAGAGAAGGAGGCATATGGCTTTTGGACTTGTGAGCTAGCAGTCTCTTTGACAGGACACACTGAGTCCCTTGGGTTCAGTGACATGGGGATTCTACTCTGTTTCTGTGTGAAGCCGGGTACAGAGCGCTGGGATCACCAAGTGTGAAGAACACTGGGACCCCACACTTCTGCAAGCTTTGCCTCCACCCTAAGTTGGGGTAGGTAAAGGTCCAGGTGGATGTTGTCCCCATATCCCTTGTCGTTAGGGGGTGGCCACTCTATGCCAGTTAATGTCAGATCTGAGACTAGTGCCCGAGTGACAGGACATGTACACTTGAGGGGCTGTGTGTATGTCCTGAACTTTTGTCTGTCCCTGTTCTGAGACTTCCTTCTACATGATTCCTTCCTGATCAGGCATTCAGTCATGCACACATGTGGACCATGTACCATTTCAAATGTAATTGATTCCCATCAAAGTGACCTCACCCTACAAGGTGAGAATTGTGGCTGGTGCTTAAAGTCAGGTCATGACCAGTGAAGGCCTCCTTCTCTCCAAGGCGATACTTAATGTGTATGTGGGTTGTTTTGCTTGAATGGCTGTTACTGTTTTCTGTTGGCCTTGTTCGTGTGTGTGTGTGTGTGTGTGTGTGTGTGTGTGTGTGTGTGTATTCGTCATACTAACTTGTCCTGACTTTGCTTGTTTTTGTAAACTGGTTTTTGTCAGTGTCTCACTTTTAGTTTCTCTCCCCACCTCAGTTATACGGACCTGGACAGGTCCTTTTACATCTAGACTTGGGGATCTGAAAATCAACCAAAAGATGATATTTGATTAGTGATTTTTCCATAATCAAGTTCTGATCTCCCTTTGAGACCAATGGGATTCTCAACTTGCAACGTAGGAGAAAACCTCAAACTCAACCACATATGTTAGGGTCTGCACAGATGCAGAGCTGAATGGATGGTGTGCAGGGGGTGTAGAAAGGTGTACACAGCCAGGAAGGCTGAGGGGTCCTTGTGGCTGTGGTTGGCATGTAGGATGCTCAAGAGGACAGCATTCTTTAGTTATAGAATCAAGGACCGGCAGGAGGAGGTACTGTGATGTCTGTCTGAAGCCTGACATCTCTATAGTTGGGAAGGAATTGTGTTTCAGCCATGTTCAAAAGTAGTTAGGCCAGAAGAGTTCTCTCCCCACGCCAGGGATCCATCTTATGGTTTATGGACACCTTCATCTGTGAACAGAAGAGCCCCACCCATACCAGTGAAGGCAGTGCACTTTACCCAGAAACACCTAGGACTTTTTAAAATCTCATTTTATTTTTTCTTATGTCGGATTGAACTGAGGCCTTGAACACATTAGACATCCATTGAGCCACGTCTCAAGCCAAGAATAATGTTTGAGTAAATATCTGGACACCTTGTAGTCCTGTCAAACAAACATGTACAACTGATTAAAGACACAGAACCAACAGAAGGTACATGTAGTTACATATACTTGAAAGAGGATTTGTACATGGAGTTGGCTTTCACAGTTCTGAAGGTGAGCACTTTTGTGGAGCCAAAAATAAAGTTCAGGTCCCCTTCTTATAGAGTGGTAGATGGATTCAGATTCTCCCAGTAGTGAACAGCTGTCGGCCAATTTCACTCTGATATTATTTTATGCAAAATGTTTCTGAATGTTTTGATATTTTTATGGCTCGTTGTTTTGATTTGTATGTTTTTAAAAATTGCTTTCCAACTCTTGTTTTTCTGTGTTTCTCTGTGTGTGTGTGTGTGTGTGTGTGTGTGTGTGTGTGTGTGTGTGTGTGTACATGTGTGCATTTTTAACTTGCTGGCTTCCATCCTATCACATGAGTTTGACTATCACCCAGTACCTTGTGGAAGGAGATAGGAAGCTCACAAGGAAGTTCGATAGTGGAATATACAAATTCGGTGGACTTTGTGGGTGGCACACTTTGATTATGTTTCCAGCAGCTGTTTATAGGTCTTGCTAACACACCATGCCCTTAGGTGTTAAGCATCGGACCCACCATCTCCTCCTCCCCTTGCCCGTCTTCCTTATCAACATGCCATATCCCCTTAGTTTAGTCTCCCTTCTCTGGAAGACACCTCCTCCAGAAATCCACCTGCATCCATCAGTGTTTCCAAAAGCCAGGGACACTGCCAAGGATATGTAGCTCCCATTTCCCAGGTCCACTTATTCTGCTTGGCCAGTGCTGCTGTGGCTGTGATGGGAACTCTAGAAGAGAGCAGGGGCCAGGGCAGCTCTACCCAGTGTGTGGCTGGTGGAGACTGGAGAAATCTCAAGTGCCTCTCCAACCCCATGCAGGAGGAGGGAGTTCAATTTTCTAAAGAGCATTCCTCTTTTTCTTCTACTGCTCTGTTTAGAAGTACAGCCGGTTCCTGAGCTCTGTTGATGATGACTGCAGTGCCCCGAGCTCAGTCTACAGTGACTGCAGTGCCCTGAGCTCAGTCTACAGTGACTGCAGTGCTCTGAGCTCAGTCTATGAATAATGCAGTGCTCTGAGCTCAGTCTACAATGCCTGCAGTGCTCTGAGCTCAGTCTTCAGTGACTGCAGTGCTCTGAGCTCAGTCTATGACGACTGTAGTGCTTGAGCTCAGTCTATGATGACTGAAGTGCTTGAGCCCAGTCTATGATGACTGGAGCGCTCTACACCCAGTTACTGCCTCTCTTCATCCCTCATGTAAATTAGCCCGAGAAAATGAATGTGCAGATAGATCTATAACTGGCAAGTCAAGGAGAAGGAGATGGACCCCATGACTGGATGGATCCAGGGGCCCATGGTTCAAGATTGTTTCCCAGGAGTTCTTTGCTCTGCCATCCTCCAATTTGACTTCACTCATGGAAGTTTACTCAAGTCCCAGAAGATCTTACCTTTGCCCCTTAATGTCTGTGACCTTGATTTTGAATCGGCATCTATGTTAAGAGGTTGCAGTGTGTGTGTGGTGGGTATATACCTAGCAAACCTGCCCACTCCTCAAGCTGGGGGAAGAGGCACACTCCACCTAAGCTCATAGCGCCATAGAGTCAGGTCAGTGTCTCCTAAATAATTTAAGATGTTATTGCTGGAAAACCCAGAAAAGGCTGTGGAGCTCAGAACTCAGCTGCTCCCACTCCATAGTTCTTAGCACCTGCTTGAGCTTCCTGGCCCTCACCTACAGAGCCCTTCCTTCCCTTTATATCCATGTTTATGTCCAAAGTTTTCATAAGACGTCTATGGCCTAAAATTTTTACGTTGTTTATAAGTTCTTCTATTCTATGAAAATATTAGAAACGAATATCTTAAAGAGCTTACAAGGAGAAGCTGGGTAAGCCTATTAGGTAAAGTAGGGTAAGGTGAGCCCTTCAAGTTCAAAGCAGTTCCCTCATCAAAGAGAAGGAACGTGAGCGCCAAATTTGGCTCTGAGGTTCCCTGGATCCTAAGCATGGATCCTTGCGTGGGTGCATGTGTGTGTGTGTGTGTGTGTGTGTGTGTGTTTCTCTGTGTGTGTGTGGTGTGTTACAGACCCTGTAAGTGGATAGGTAGGGAGGAACTTCTACAGAACGTAACAGAGACAATGCACTTGAAGGCAGCCCTTGCTCGTTGAATAGCTCTAGTATTTCTTTGCCAAGCTAGCTCCCTTCTCTAGCCACTTGCTCCTGGGAGTCTTGCTTCTTGTGGTAGTAGCTTTGTTAGCCCAACAAAGCAGGGAGATAAAGCTGTAAGCCCTCAAGTTGCTGGGCTCCTCCCCAAAACAACTGGCTCTGTACATTGTGCTTCCCTTGAAGGCAGCACTCAGGTGGGGCGGTGCTATCGACACAGCTAAATGCAGGCACCGTCACTAAAGCCCGGCTGATCTCCCAGACCAGCTCACACATCTTGTGACTCACTGTTTACCAGTGAGTAAGTACTGTGGAGGGCCTGCTTCCAGATGGGCACAGTATAGCTCCACAGTAGCAAGCCGGCCCTTGCTGGCCCCTGGCTGCCTTTCCTGAACAGGTCCCCAGCTTCCAGCAGTTGGCTGCCCTTTGTCACCTGGGGAGCTCTGTTTGTCTGTGGATGGTTACTATTACCCAGCGGAGCATAGGGAAGGGTGGTGTTCCGATGGCCATGTAGGCTGCTCTAGGGTTGTGACTTCTCTATCTTTCCTTCGTTTTTATTGATTTATCTTTCAGAATTATCCATAGTCACCTGGGGTGGACAAGTCTACCCAGTCCATCTTTTGCAGGAATGTAAAAGATACAGTTACCTTCTTCCTTCTCTCATTCCCTCTCATGCTGGGGATATACCTCAGGGGCAGAGCTCTTGCTTAGCATGGTCAGGGCCCCAGGTTCAATCCCCAGGAGCACCAGCCAACCAAAAGACAAGCTTGAGAATGTTGGGGTGTCTTTTGTCCTTTCGAAGTAGCCCACTCTGAACCTCTAAATTGTTCTTCACACCTCTAAATTCTCCCTCTAAATTCTCTACCCTGTTAATGGGGCTGTAGCGAGCCTCTGACTAGGTGTGTAGGTCTACACAGCAGCCATTTGCTAGAGTTGACTAAACAGTCCATTCTGTCCCTCTACCATTTACCAGCTGTGTGACCTTGGGCATGCTCCTTAACGTCTCTGAGTCAGCTTCCTCCTCTGTGAAATAGGCAGAACACTCTTACTTCCTGTGGAGGTTGTGAGAGTTAAAGGAGTAGCCAGCTCAGCCCTTTCTAGGGGCCTGGGTGCAGTTCTTACCCTGAGGCTTTTGGGATCGGATACCTGTTGGGCAGACTTTCTTTGAGCATGCTTCGTGAACATATGGGGTGTGCACTGCATGATCCATGAAGATGCTACTGTGGCTTCTCTCAGAAGACTATAGTCTAAGGGAGCCAGGGGTGGTGGTGGAGGTTAAGACAGGAGCCCCCACAGCTCAAGGGTGAGGGCAGTCATACATAAGTATGTTTCTGTGAGGTGCAAACACCAGCAATCCCGCCAGATTTATCCTAATAGAAGCTTCAGTAAGGTAAGTTGAGAGAAGACACAGATGGTTGGCTGGTTGCTTAGAGGTAGGAGCAACCATGTTCATGGGGGAACGGTGTGGTTAGGGATGGGGATGGAGGGAAGGGGCATCGTAGGAACTCTGCATGAGGAAGTCGCATTTGAGATGTCCCTCAGGGACCCCAGCTGCATGGCAGGGAGGTGTGGAGAATTCTGGGTATGCCTTGGTGACTCGGCCCTCTCTCCTCAAGCCTCACCCTGTCCCCCTTTCTTCCTGGCAGCAGAGCCCCCTCCCTTGCTGCACTCAGGGCCATGCCTGTCCGCACTTCTACACCCCCTCAGACTTCACTGTCAGCACGCAAGTCTTCAGGGACACGAAAAGCAGCCACTCCTTACAAAAGGTTGGGGAGCCCTGGTATCTGGAGGTAGGTCTCGGAGCAGAATGACGGTATGAGACAAGCCAGCTCTGAACTGAAGCCGCCCATCCAAAGTTTACCTCTCATGAGGGCAGGGCCCAAGCATCCACCTCAATCCTCCCTGAATTCTCCTTGGGTTACTCTCATTTCAGGTGCCATGCTGGCTGGCCATGCTGACCACTGCTAGGGAAATCATAGCCATAAAGTCACCACTTTACAAGAAGAGGGTGGGGCTGGCACTCAAGTGAATGCTTGATGCCCAGCTGGCCCATAAAGGGCACGTGACTCAGCGTCACACGCAAGAACGCACACTATTCCATTAAACTTGAACCTAGAAAGTAATTTCCTGGGCTCTTTATGGCTCCTGCTGGAAGGGAAGTTATCACCTCAACTTTGCCATTGCTACTAGCAATTAGCAGTCTATAGTATAGATTTTCTTTTCAAATTCAGGGTGCTGAGGAAGGCCTCCCGCCCCCACAAGATGCCTGACTAGCAGAAGCAAGCACAGCCCAATGACTCTTCTCACAGATGTTGTTCTCCAAGGACAGGAAGCATTGTTAATTCCCTTTAAATAATTCAATGCAATGTCAATACCCCACACGACTCCATGCTCCCGCGTGACAGCTCTCTTCAAATTAGTAGTCCCAAGAATAAAGAACATCCAGAACATTCTTTTATCTTCAGGAAAGCAAACATCAATGCAGACTTTTAAAAAAAAAAAAAAAATTAAAGTAACTCTTAGATTTAGATAGAAGATGATGTTTTGGTTTTCATGAATATTCACAAGCCAATTAGTAGAGTCTTTTAAACCAATGATTGTATCCCTACTAGGTGCTGAGTGTCTGCTGTATGCTAGAGAATGCTGGTTTAGGAAAGAGGATTTCTCCAGTGGATAGCGTGAGCGTGAGGAGAGAGATGGAGCATGTACACGTATTCCCTCTAGAGAGGGATACTGTGGAAGAGACCATGTTTAAACCCTTGTTCTACTTCAGAAACAGTAAACAACCACTTAGGAGAACCAGAGAGATGTAGAGAACCATGGAGAAGGCACTTCACGCCCAGACCTTTGTGTGAACTGTTGGCCATCTCCTTTAAAAGCATTAATATTGGGATTAACATGGCTTTGTGCTTCCTTCTCACCTGCCATGATGCCATGGGATGCTTTTCTTTGTTATAGAAGAATATGTTCGCTACTCAGATCCTACAGTGGTGTTCTTTGGAATGTCTGTGGTTCAACCCATCCACGTGGGCTAAAGCAGATGTTTTTCTGGGATGTTTTGCACTTCTCCTGCTACCTTGCCTCTGATGTGCCTGTGATTGGACCATGCTTACATTCTGACTACCTGATGTGTGTGTGTGTGTGTGTGTGTGTGTGTGTGTGACTGGTTTCAGCATGGCAGGGCTTTGTGGTCCCTACTCTGATGTGGCTGTGACCTGGTGAGAGCTTTTCTTACCAGATTCTGGCAGACTGGCTTTTCCAAACCATATCAGTTCATTCTGACTATGGGAGGATAAGGCTACCCCACCAGATCTGGCAGATAAGGCTAGCCCACCAGGCTTTTGCACATGGTAACTACTTAACCTTTGGTCAGAGTTGAGACATGGATAAAGGAGAACCAGGTGCCCTATTTAATATAAGGAAGTGGAAACAGAAAGACTGGGTCTCTTCCTTATAGCTCAAGATTTGCCGGAGCTGATTAGAATCCTGGCGCCAGTGACCTTGAACATTCTTCTGCTTATACTCAGGACAAAAAAACATCTCCCAGGGAGGACAAGAAAACCACATTTCCAGATGAAGAATAAACCCACAGATTGTGAATAGGGCAGACACAAAGATGGCACGAATGAGCACGTTACCAGGCTGCTTTCTGCCTCGGTTTCCCTATCCCCTAGGCGATACACACAACTAGTGTGTGGTGAGAGAGCTGGTGTGCTCAACAGAGCCGAGTCATGAGGTAGCTTAAGATCACACTGCTAGAGAAAGGGCACCATAAAATGCTGCCCATGATAGAGATGCTCTTGTTCATGGTTTGGTGTATTCCCACCTACTAGAAGGAGGGCATCTTTGGTCCTGTTTGCCACCCTGCATTCTTGGGAGCCAGGAGACACTTTGATTCTGCAGTAAGTGCCTCACTTAAGAGATCTTCCACCTCATCTGCGATCAGCACCCTGGTCTCTTCCTCCTTGTTACTGGGTTGAGGTCTTAAACTTTGCCATCTATCTCTTCCTCAATTGAGGGAATCCAGTAGATAGATGGGTTGAGTAAATATGACTAAGAAAGTCAATAGCCACCTGGGCAGGCATGAGTCACGTCTTCCTAGTTAGTTATTCGTGGACAGCTCAGAGCTGGCAACACAAGCTTGCCGCATGGTGGCTGTTAGCACCGACAATAGTGACAGTAATAGGGTGTGACACAGCATAACTGCCTGCAGATAAGAGGGGCTTCCTGTAACTGCTGAGTCACCACCTCGACCACTGAATTCTCTCTCTCTCTCTCTCTCTCTCTCTCTCTCTCTCTCTCTCTCACACACACACACACACACACACACACACACACACACACACACACTTCTTAAATCGTTCTTTGTCAGAACCCTTCTATCCTTCCCCATTTCCTTCCTCTCCAGAGGCTCTCGAAACTTCTTCTAGTCTGGTGTCTGGGGATCATCAAGATCTCGGTCTGATACTTCAGCTTTTATTGTTAATCTTGGTTGGCTTGCCCTTTGGCTAGCATTGGACCTGTTTCGATTTCATTTTTTTGGTGTGTGTTTTCAGAAAGGGCCAAAGGAGGGATGGTCTACACTCACCAGCCTCTCGATCTGCAGATGTAAGGGGGAAAAGCACTTTGGCTCAGTGTGCAAAGCCAGCTGTGGAGACAGGGAGTTGTCCAGTGCGGAGAGAGGAAATGAAACTTTTCTTAGGTTTATTAGACCACATCCTAGAAGTCTGTGGCTTCTTATGTGTCTGATTTCTAAAGAGCATGGCAGCACAGCCAGCCTTATTTTTGCTTGTTCGTCATTTAAAACAAATATAGATGTTACTTAATTTCCCTAGTTCTTTATATTTCAACTATATATGAAAAAATGAATGTTTATTCACAGTATATATTAGAAGGGAAGATGTGCTCATGTGTGTTTGTGTGTGTGTCAATTTATATAAATCCCTGTGTTATAACTCCAGGTTAGCAAGCATTTAGCTAAAAAAAAAAATAATAAAATAAAATTAAAATGTAGTTCACCCCTAATTAGAAGCAGCCTGAGCAACAACGTCAAATGCACCCCCAAAGGCAAAGCTTGTATTTGGATGAACTTCTAGAGCTCCAAAGCTGCGCCTCCAGAGTCATAGGTGGGCTCATGTTGTTGCAGCTCTTAATTGTAAAATGATTTTCTGTGCATGCAGAGGGAGGACTTTTAACTCCTCCTTGATGCCCATTCTAGAGGTGGAGGTCATTTACCATTGCTCCAAGCAAACAAGGTTCTTCTCTATATCCCACTGCAATAGGACACTTGGCAGATGTGTATGTTGGAAGTACTGGAGATTCTGGAATATTCTATGATGTGCCCTCCTCCAAATGTATGAGCTGTGGTTTTCTTGTACAACTCAGAATCCTTCTATTCAAAAATTGAACATCAACACCACCCCCCTAACCCCCCCCCCCCGCATCCGTACTCATAGGGCATAGTCTCTTCACCGTGTTCTTCTAGGTTAAATGAATACATAGCTCTCAAGTCCCACCTGGGTACTTCTCAGTGAGGTGACATCCTGGTAGAAGGGAGCACGGTGCAGCTCCACTCCACTCACCTGATACTCAGTGGCTGCTGACCACACCCTCTGCTCTGTGTTATCTGTCATCCCTCAGACTGGAAAACTTACATCACTGTCGACATTATTGCTGCCTCAGAAACTTGTCTCCCACCCTGTGAGCTGGTCTACGAGATAGGAAGTCCTGCTGTGTGGGATGCTCATGCAGAGAATTCATCTGTGGCAGATGGTTCTTCTGCCTCGTGTGAAACCTTGGAGGTCCAGCTGACCCTGCCCACAGGACAGCCTGGCTCTAACTCAGTGCCTGCCTCCATTTTCCCCTTCTGTGCTAGCCACATATTTTCTCCACATTCCTGACACAGATCATTAATAGATAAGACTCAAGCCCTTCTGTAGGTGACAGCTTGCTTCCTCTTTTATAATTCTGTGCAGTGACAGATTGATTTTTCATGGGCTAGACTGTATCAAGAGAGAGTACAAATCATCCTTAAAACCCTCTATTCCTTGTAGGGCCTCCCTCAAATAAAAACAGTAGCTGGGTGGGAAATGGCTTTACAAGGCTCTAACATCATTTACCAAGCTCTCTCCCTCCCCTCCCCCTCTCCCTCTCCTGCTACCCCCCCCTCCTTTCCTCTACCACTTTCTGGTTCTGAAACCTTTGCTGTTATCAGTCTCTCTAGTGACGTCAGAGGAGTAGACATCCTGGACTTGGACATGGAGGGGAAACCATGCCTACCCTGGAATGAGTCTTTCTTTTGTATGTCGGGCGGTACAGCCGTATGACAGAGCGAAAGCTCTTACTTGCCACACCTCCTCCCTTCCGTGTCTGTGAACCTCATTTGAAAGGAATTTATTGTCTTGGCTACTAGTTGAGCAAAAACCTATAAAAGAAACTTGGTCAGCCTCTGTCCTTCAGGCAGACCTTCCACTTCCTCTGCCGTGGGTCTGAAAGGCCATTTCAAGCCTGTTTGCATTTTTAAGAACACAGCTGTTGTGGGTGTGAGTGCGGGTGTGGGTGTGTGGGTGTGGGTGCGTGGGTGTGGGTGGGGGTGAGTGAGTGCTGTATACCTGTTGGTGATGTGTGTATTTATATGTGCTGAAGAGGTCAGAAGTCATCCTTGGTGTCTCTTTTAGTTGTCTTATTCTTCTGAGTCTCTCACTGAGCCTGAAGTTTAGTGGTTGTTCAGAGTACGTGGGCATCAGGAATCGGGAAATCTGCCCATCCTGGCCACCCCGGTTCTGGGATCACAGATGTGTACTACAGTGTGGGACTTTGATGTGCGTGCTGAGGATCTGAATTCAAGTCCTCATGCTTGTGCCCCAGGTATTTTACTGACTGAGCCATTATCACCCCCACTCTCCCCCCTCCACTCCCCACCCCCCCTTCATTCCCACACTCCCACACTTTGTTTTCAGTTTTTTTTTTTGGTAGTGTGGTAGAAGCCACACTTCATCCCTTGATGAAGTCCGGTTAGAGTTTTGGTTACCCTGTCCTGGTCTCCATCAGGCCACCTCTACTTGGGCTGAGAATAAGGAATGAGGTGACCTTTGTACAGCCAAAGTTTGCCATTCTGTTGAAACACCCTTGGGTGTGTGCTTGTCTGAGTACACAGAGTATAACCATTTCTAGCCTTTATGGCCACTGCCCCAGGAGAGCAAAGACTTTCTCTGAGAGATGTGTGGGTTGTGTGTGTGTGTGTGTATGTGTGTGTGCACTCAGAAAGTTTCCGGGTTTTTTGTTTGTTTGTTTTTGGTTTTTGGTTTTTTTTTTTGGTTTTTTAAAGACTCCCCAGAAGGGAGTAGAGGGGGAAAAAATGAAGATATTGGAGAAAGAAAAATGAGACCCAAGAAAAGCAAGAACTTGGGGTGACCAAGAGATATTTGCTGGCCTAGTCCACTCATTCACTGAGCTGGTCACTCAGACAAGCAAGCTGTGTGGCCCCACATGGAAACCCTGCCCTTGGTGCTAGAGCTTGGTGTTTACAGAACCAGGTTTGGTAGGAGATGACCTGGTGGTAAACTTGCTCCGCAGGGTGGGGTCAGGATGGTCCTGGAGGCATCCAGCCACTGCCTTTTCATTCTTGGTTCTGCTCGCTGGGATCCTGGAAGACCTGTGTTTAGCTGGGGTTTGTGTGTTGAGAAGTCTCCTTGTCCCAGAGAAACAAGCCCTTGACTAGATAGTAGAATAAAATTGTAATCACCTGTAGTTGTGTGACTATCTCCAGGACAAGGTTGTTTCTCCACGTCACTTTCCTGAGAACCCCTGGGAAAGGTGAGTGTCCTTTGGGAGGGTGACTTCAGAAACATGGGGGCCCTAAAGGAAAGATGAGCCACTTCTGTCTGTCCTTACACCAGGCAGGGATGTGGTGTCTGAGGAAAGGCTTGTGGCCTTTCTGATACATGTTTTGTTTGCACCCAAAAAGAATGGGACACCCCCTCCCCATTTTGGTCCTGCCCTTTTGGGACAGCAAAATGTCTTCAAGCCTGGTTACCCTGAACTTCCTCTCTGTGGTCTACCCTGATTGGGCCTCCAGGAACAGTCTTCTCCCCGTCCCTACTCACTGTGCACACTTGATTTAAAGTTGTAAGACCAAGTTTCTTTGGAGATGTGGGATTAGCAAATCATTATACATACTTATATAAACTACAATAAATGTGAGTTTTGTTTATTTATTTTGGCCTACCTCTGTGAGTTTTCGTTTAAGTTCCTATTATTTTCTCCAGCTCACGACCAGAACACAGACCGTGTCTTCTTATTCTTATTAGACGACCTTATATGGACACAGGACATGTGGGTATTGTCTTTAAGATGTTCTTTCTCTCTCTCTCTCTCTCTCTCTCTCTCTCTCTCTCTCTTTGTGTGTGTGTGTGTGTGTGTGTGTATCTGTGTATGTACATGTATTCTCGTGCATGTGGAGTTCACAGGACAAGAGTCTCTGGTGAATCAGGTTCAGGTATCTCCCTTCTCCTTCCATTTTCTTCTTTTGAAAGACATGCTCACTTACTAGCCTGGGACTACTGGGGAAGGCTGGCCAACTGAGGCTTGGATGCTGGGGATCACGCTCCAGTGTTAATGCTTGCGGGGCTTTGCCTGTGCGACCTTCCCCCACCTCATGCTTTTATTTTGAAGGAGTGTTGATTCAGTGTGCTGAGCCCTGTTCAGAAGGTCATTCTTAACTATGGGTGTCAGTTTCTGCTCTGCCCCATCTCTAGGCCTTCTTGGACACAGAGGGGAACCCCTGCCTGCTTTGTCTGTTGGCTTCTTGGACATTGATGCATCTCCCCTGGCCTTTACTGCTTTTCGTTATGTGATGTTCTTTCCTGCATTCCAGAGTGCTTCGCACGACCTTATGGACTTAGGAGAACTCAAGCTAAGGCGGGCGGTAGTGAGGATGACATGCTGTTACTACCCACAGAGGCAACAGGGTGAAGTGAGGCAATCTTTGGAGCATCCTGGCTGAATTATCTGTTATTTTGCCCATGTTGTAGATGCCAAAATTTGGGCATGGCATCTTAAGTGAAGACGGAGCACGATGTGTAGATTTGTTGACCTAAGCCTGGTTCTCTCAGGCGACCTCGCTTGTCCCATTAGCTAGATGAAAACAGAACAGTGTCCCCACCCAGGATCCTCAGCAAGCCACTGCATGTCTGGGGAAGCTTAGCTATTGCTCCTCCAGCTGTCCAGAGGGCAGAAGAAGTGGAAGGCAGGGAGCGGCACATCTGTGTGCCCGTCTTCCTCTTGGGAAGTGAGGAGAGGTGACCTGAAAAGGCCTCAGCTCAGGGTGTCACACTTGAGTGAACTGAAGATGATGCATTTGGCCGGGGAAGGTAACAGCAGCCGCACACATGTAAACGCTTGTGCAATCTAATTCCTGTCTTTGTAATTACTTGGAGAACCGCCACTGCAGCCAACAGAGAGGGTATGCGCAGTGACCCAGGCAGGAAGCAGAGATTGGAGGGGAGGGGAAGGAGAGCATCCAAGATGTAGCCCTTCTACCTCTACCCCCCCCCCTTAGAAGCAGGGAAAGGCACAGGGACCATTCATAGTCTATACAAGCCAATCAGCTTCCCTCATCCCAGCTTGTGGTGTCTTGGAGAGGGCGGTAGACTCAAAACACCCATGAGTTCTAGCCTAAGAGAAGGGCGGATGCTGAGGAGAACAGCCAAGGTGCAGGTCTCTGTAGGGAAGAAGGCCTTTGAGATGGCAGAATGAACAACATTTAAAAACAAAATTCTCAAAACAAGCAAACAAAAATATGGGTGCTAGCGAGGGGCAAATCCGTCAGCCTGGAGACACCTTTAGCTCCTGACTGGGCTGATGTGGGCACTTTAAGAAACCAGGTGTGGCACTCTATCCCGCCTTGGTTGTCACCTGTCTGGCAAGCAACCAGCGAGAGATCAGCTGTGCCATTTGTTTTGCTGTCTGTCTGACTGACATCGGGGGTTTGGGAATGTGATGTTATTTCCATAAACACACGCATGAGGGCCCCCTCCTCCCCCATTTGGGTGACAGATTACATGTTAGGGCAGGAAAAGATAAAAGCACTAAATATTTGCTTTAGAAAAACACACTGAGGGATCCTCTCACCCTCCCAGCTGAAGGTGATGGGTTTCAGATTCCATTAACAAAAATGGCTGGCTGCACTTGAAGCCGCTGGGTATGACTGACAACTGGAGTAACAAATGGAAGTTGATCCCTGGAGGATTATACTGGATTGGGGGGGTGTGTGTGTGCGTGGAACAGGACCACAGAGTCATAATCCCAGCTCCAGGTCAGCCACAGGGGAGTAAAGAAAAAAAAAAAAAACAACCTTTCTTTACCTTTGACTCTTTGAGTTGGATATTTTCTCAGTGGATTTTCTTTTCATAAAAAGCAACCATATGCTGCTTGAATTTAATAATAAAAGCACAAAGTTTTACGCAAGTTACATAAGCTAGGTTGCCATCGTATTTAAGATCCCCCTGCCTCAGCTCTCAAAGGTTGGGAATGCAGGTGCACGCTGCCTCCCCTGCTCCAGTTGGGTTATAATTCATGCAGACCCTTTGCACAAGGGCACGGGTTACCCTTAATATGAGAGCATGTGGTAATAGTTCCTGCCTGTGGCTGGTGGCATCTATTTTATGGGTAACTGAGAGCACGGGTCACTACTTCCAGTTAATCTTGACTTTGCCAGAAGCTGGCAAAGTAACCAGCTGTACCCTGACAGAGCCCATTGAACCCAAAGTCTTTGTATCTGTGAATCTGGAAAATTCCTGACCCTGCCTTTATTTGTCAAAAGAGCGGAGCAAATAGGTGATGGATGTAGACACTGGCCAACGTCTGTATCTTTTCACTGAACCCTGTTCCTCGTGGGCAGTGGGAGGGCTTGATAGTAATGCTCCCTATGCTACGTGGGCATCTGGCATCTGGAGGTGGATGGCCTGCAACTGTAGCCCCGGTGACTTGTAGGCTTAGGTGGCAGGGTCACTTGAACATGAAGAGATCAGAGTCAGCATCGGACAAGGCCTCACCTCTTCAAAATCCCCAAACAGTCACCCATAGGCCCTTTCTGTATAATTCTCATTTGATTCTCCCAGTCAGAAGCAACTGTTTATTTTTCACAAAGAGAACACTAACATGGTTTTTATTTTATTTTATTTTAATGATTTGTCTCCAATACTATTGAAAGTAATTGTTGTGACCGGGGGAGTCAAAGCCAGGGACTTCAGATGTTTTCCAAGGCAGGGTGCTCACCTCCCCACTGCCGAGCCCCTTCTGCCCTGCGACATGTATGGAGTTGAGCTATAGAGGAAGAGCCACACATGCTCTCCAGACACTCTGGCCTAAGCCGACTGGGACAGGAGGTTGGGAGAGCGGTCCCTGTGCCGGAAGTTGTGGCTTCTGAGTCTCTCAGCAATTGGCAGCAGAGAGTTTTGTTTTGTTTTGTGTGTATGGTTTTGTTTTTTAAATAATTAGAAACAGTTCAACTCTTGTTACCACCCACAGTAAAAAATTGCTTGGCTCCCACAAGTTGAGAGAGAAAGGGGGAGGAAGAAGAAGTCTTCTTGGTGGAATGATTAAAATGGGGCTTAAGGCTGAAAGCATTCTGGAGGGAGCTTTGGACATGTGAATGTCAGGCAGGGGGAGGGTCCCAGTCTCTAACTCCTTTTTTTTTTGCCTGGTTCAAGATGAAGATGGTTGCTCATAGGAAGGGACTCTAGTGCCCAAGATGACTCTGGGAGGAAGGCCATATTTTCTGTACTGATTAATGGTATGTGTTCCGTGTGGGCGTGAGCATTCAGAGCTCATAGCCCATATTGCACAGTGTGTGGTCCTTATAGGGCTGTATTCCAGTGCTCGCCGTGGTGGCCCATGAGGAGAGGGAAGAGGAGGGGCTGCTCTTGGCCCTGCCGCAACTTGTCCCATCGTATGGACCAAATCACTGAGGCCGCAGCAAGCCAGACCTCTGTGCTCTGGCTTCCTTACGGCTGTGCTTTTGACCAACTCAGTGCACGTCCGTGGCTCCACTTACCCATGGAATGGCTAGAGTCTCAGTTGAACCAATCTGGCCAGCCACATGTGTTATCCAACGAAAGCCCCCCTGCCCACACCTCCCCCTGTCCCTCTGTGTAGTCATATGGGCAGGGGGGTGACTGTTGACTTCCTCATCCTCCTAAGAGGTGGAGGAACACCCCTCTGGAGGGCATTGGGCTCCCCAGGGCACCCTGAGCCACATTGGTTTGATTCCAGTCTGTGATGGCTCCCGTGGGGTAGCCTCCTCGTGCCATCCTGACTTGTTTAAGTTTATGCTTTGTTGACAAGCAATTTTTTGATGCTATTCTTCTCATCGCCATAGGCCAAGATCCCTTTGTGGAGCAAGGCCTGAACTTAATACTTTTCATCTGGATACTAGGGAGGGTATCAAGAGACGGGGCAGGGGCAGAGTGGGTGGGGTGGGGTGGGGTGGGGTCAGGGGAGTCAGGCAACACTCATTGCATCTACAAGCCTATCATTTCCAACGGTTTCCTTTCAGGTTACTATCTATGGAATGATTTTTTTTTTCCCCTAGAGGTTGTTGTGTCCCATGGTGCTGCATAGTGACTCTACAATTGTAGGTCAAAGAACATAGAACCCTGGTGGTCATACAAACGGCTTATTCTGAAGTGTCTTACAACACCAACGTTTTTCCTGACTGCTCCAGAGATCGGATAGTCACCTACATGACTGGAAAGCTTGGGTGACTCTATTCTGCCCTTCTGGCTGGCTGGGGCCTGCTTCCCTCATCAGATTCTTAGGCACACGGAACAGTACTGTTGGAGCTTGGTAGATGAGGACTTAGGTACATAAGGCATAGGGCACATGGGGACACAAGGTACCGGTGGCTCTTTAAATCTGGCATATCTAGGCTGGACCTCCTCACAGGTGTGGGTGCAAATCTGGAAATTATAAAAAAAAAAAAAAATCCACATGACAGAGGGATGTGTGTGACGGGGATTGCAGCCCCAGGGAAGACATTTACTACTCCTGGGGTGTCATTTAGTACTCCAGTCTTGGGTACGATCCTATCCTGAAGAGCAGGGGTGTGAGAAGGGATTCTGGCTGGAAATCATGGTCTGAGTTCAGTTCTTCATTGTTCTGAGGCTGCTCCTCTCTGGGATAATCGCCAGAAGGAACACCCCTGTCAGCTTCTAGGATTCTGAACTCTGTGGCAGATTCTCCCCCTGTGTGAATGGGTTCAGTGTGAACAGGCTCAGTGTGAACCAGCTCGGTGTGAACTGGCTCAATGTGAGTAGTTTTGATGGTGAAGCCACCAGAGAAAGCTGCATTGAAGTGAGCAAGCAAGCTCCCCTTCAAGTTTTGGGAATTACAGGACAGTGGTTCTGAACAGAATCGGTTACCACAAGGCCCATTTCTCTTCCTCTCCATCTCTACACTTCTGCAACGACCATGGTTCTTTTGGCCCCAGTCTTACTGAACCACCTTCCCAATCTAGTGGTTTCTGACTCCATGTCCACTCTTGCCTCTTTAACACCAAACTTTTGCCCCTCCCCTCTTAGCCCACATTGATCCAGGCACATACCTGCCTGTCAGAAGCAGACCTAAGAGGTAGTAGGCAGAGCATTCTGGCCTCATATGCTCTTAGAAAGCAGGAGATTGGAGGTGATGTCACAAGGATCCAATCACATCAGGGAGGGCTATCTGTGAGGCCTTAGTCATCGGTTTTGTAATAACTATTCTCAGTCACTTAAAAAAAAATGTTGTCTCCAGGATTAAAAGAGAAAAGATGCTTCGGGGAGATGATCCGAGCCTGCCCTGTGCATAAACAGATAGCAGAGAGATAGTACTAAATTGAATGTTACCCAACAGGTTTGGTTTGTGATTTGTTGGGCCTGGACTCCTAGGAGAGATGATAAAATAACTCAAGACAAAGGAATGGGCCAGTGACCTAAAAGCACAGGCTTTTGCGTGGATAACCATAGTCAGAGTAATTTTAACTTGTTCACCATAGTCGGTAGGTTAAAGAAGGTCTGCTACCGAATCTGGAGATTGCTAAGTGTTGACTAACAACAGGGCCCTACTCTGTCAGCCTCTGTCTAAAGTTTGGAAACTGAGACCCGGATAGAGCAGATGGACTGTCAGACCCCCAGGCTTCCTTACCAGGTCACATAGGACCCCACAGCAGAAATCCACCCTCCTGCTTGTCCCTTCCCACCCCACTCGGCCACTCCCAGTTCTCCACACATTCAAATGTCATTCAGCAGTACCCGAGATCTGTGCAGAGGCCGAAACTCCTCTGTGGATAAGTGTGTGGGATCCAGCGTCTGATGTGAAGTCACATATTTCTCTCTGGAAATCATGACTTTTCTCGGGTGACCTGGCTGCTTGTGCTCGGGCTCCTCAGGGGCTTCCATGCCCATGAGGGATTAATCCGAGCATTTCTGCTAAAAGGAGGCCAGGAAGCAGGAGCCTAGGAATCTTGCATAAGGAATACTAGAAATCTTGCAAGCAACGACTGTGTTTTTAGCAACACTTAGCTGAACATATCACACATGATGGCTCATGCCAGTAAGGCCAGTACTCAGGAGGCTGAAGCAGGACCACTGCTGTGAGCTTGAGGCTACAGAAACCACACACACCCTTACCATTTATATGAGATGGATAGTAGTTTGTTCTCGGTGTTTGGGAATTCTTTGAGGGTGATGCTTTCTGGGATTTTGTTAACCTCTCAGAGATGTGAAAAAGGACTCTTTGGAAAGAGTTTTCGCCCCCAGCATCAGGGATAGGAAGCAGGAGAGAGATCACCGTGTTGGCTGCGAGGCTGTTGAGCACGTTGGAGTTCACTGGTGATTTTTACAGCTCCACGCTACTCTTCAGAGTTCCGTGTCTTGTAACCAGGGAGCAGGCTGATGCCCGGGTCGAGTTCAGCAAGTTTGTTTTGACTTGTGGCCCACGAGGAGAGAGAAGTCCTCATTATGTAATGTTAAACTGGGCCGGGAATGTCAGCTGGGCCCTGCTTGCCAAAACTTGAAGAGTTGGTTGGGAGCAGACTATGTTTAGTATGACTAATCCAGCTTGGCAGGGTAAAGGGGTGGGTGGGTGTCGCTCTGAGAGGGAAGGGTAACTTAGGCTATTTCAAATATTAGCACTTTGTATGCTCTGTAGCTGTCCCCGAAGTAACTCAAATAACCAACTAAGTTGAGGCCTCATTAATCAACGAGTGCCATACTGACTGTTGACTGGTGGAGTCAAGACACCAACAGATTCGTCTTGCAATGAGGAGAGACAGGCTTGGGTCCTGAGAAAGCTTCCTGTAGCAGCCTGTGTTGGTCAAAAGTGGCTGGCAGGGTACTCAGTAATTAAAGCCAGTATACAAAGCCAACACTAGATTCTGTAATAAAAGTCGCAGTGAACCCCAATAAAAATGTAAAGTAAAGTAAAACGTGGCCCACTTTCCTAATAAAGATTCCGGAGTGTAATTTAGAGCTCTGTCTCTAGCCTTTTCCATCTTTATTTGGACGCTTTTACGCCTTTTGCTCCTTCCTCCCCCCACACCCCTGCAAGGTCCAGCTTGGTCCTTCTTATGGGACAAAAGGATCCCATTTTTATGTAGATAGCTTTAGTTGGAGACAAAAATAATCCCAAAGCATGTTTGCACAACCATCCTTAAGCAGTGTGTCTCTACCCCCCCACCCCCCTCCCATCACAAGAAGGCTGCTCTTTGGTAGGGTAGATGCCCTGCCTGAGGTGAAGTGGGGAGTCTTTTGTCTTTTCCCTGATGAATGGATGCAAAATGTTCACTGAACCTGGAAGCACCTCCTTTTGTGCCCGGTGCCCCCCTAACACAGGCTGTTAAACTTGGGGCAATTGCTCATGGTGGGGGATTGAAAGGGGCCATTGTGGGAGGAGGGGCCCACACTAAGACCATTGTGGGTATAGAGATGTCATTGTTTCCCAAGCATTAAGGAGTAGACTCTGGGGACCCCTGGGCATCAGTGTGCCCAGCCACTGTGCTGACCACAGCATTTGCAGGGTTGAATTGTCTCCTAAGCACCAGGCCTCAGAAAAGCCAGGCAAGTTCCTCTTAGACTGGACACACCGCAGTGTGCCCCCTGCAGGATACATGTGGTATTTCCTACAAACATCAGTTTAGCAGGCCCTTCCCTGCTCCTACCTAGACTGCTCCTTTATTTCTGTCTTGATCCCCAGATCTCATTTCTGCAGGGAGGTCACTTGTCCTCCAGGTCCCAGGGGAGAAAACATTTGTTAAAAATTCCTTCTTCCTCCTTAGGAGCAGCAAACTTCCCCAATTCCTGCTGGTGGCTTTCCATTCGGCTTCCCTGTGGCCATATGGCCTTCAGAGGACTTCTGATCTTCATTTACAGCATTCAGCCTTTGTTTATTTAAAAATCAAAAGGCGGATAGGCTATTGATGGTTTATCTGTATTAATTGCAGTGCCATACCTGCCAACTGTCCCCTCAGTTAGTAAAGGATCTGCTATGATCCCTGCCAAAAGTTTACGTGTGTGCACATATCACTTAACACAGTGCATTCAGTAGAAAGCTCCTAGCTTTAGAATTGCCACGCAGGCATTTTGCACTGCAGCCCTCTGCCACGTTGTGTTGACTGACAGGAATGTAGACACACGGTTAGGAAGAGCAGCCAGGAAGTGCTTGAGTTCAAACTCCGAGTCTTCACTTACTGTGTTAGCTTAGAGTCTTGGGGGTATGTGTTGGCAACCTCAATTTTGCCTTCTTTAAATTAGAAAGAGTACAGGTGTTCACATCCCGGAAATGATACAAAATTCAGACTACATGCTTGCAAAAGGTCATCCTATGTTCAGTTTCCTTGCAGAGAGCCATATAGGGCTTAAGCATTCTAAGCTGAAACTCTCAACTAGCTCCCACGTAAGAACACAATGCTGTGTCACTCACTGGCTTTGAACATGGCGTTGTTTTATGTGATTCATTGATAATCTTAATGTTCTACCTAAACCATGGTTCTGATGGAATGTGTAATCAAAAGCAGTCTTTTCAAAAATGGCTCTTTCTTGACGATGCTGATAAACCGTCATAGAAAGTGGCTTTGCTGTAAGCTTAGAAGGGCCAGTTGTTAAAACCAATGAAGACATGTCAGGAAACATTAAACACATTTGCTTAACAAGCATGGTCATCCTTGGCTTCTTTCCCTGGCTTTAAGAAGCCCTTCTCTTAGAAAAATCAATTCTTATGGCAATTCTTATGGCTCTCTATAGGGTTGTCTTTGGAAAAGCCTGGTGTCTCTTTAGACGACAGTGGCCTCTCAGTTGCTCTTCTAGGTTCTCAAGCCTTTTTCGTGAACCCATCACTGTCTGATTAATTGTTGTTGTTGTTGTTGTTGTTGTTGTTTTTAAAGAAGTGGGTTTTAGGAGCTGTATTTAAAGAATTTGCAATCTCAATGCTAAGATATTGTCTACCCCAAAGTCACTGCTGCGCCCTCCCCAACCTCCAATGCCTCCCACTCTTCCTTTTCCTCTTTTAGGATCTCCCCTCCCCAATATTCCAGTAGTGGTGTTTTTAGGTATAAATTCTTGCTTTTTTTTCCTTTTTTCATTTTTAGCATTTAGCCAGTGCCTAATTAGTTCTGTGTATTTATACTCGACACAGCAGTAAGCATGTTTTAAACTTACATACCTCATTGGTTGCAAAAGTGCTTTTTCTGACAAGCTTGGCTGCCTCAAAATTACAGTGAAGGCAAAGTTGAGTCTGATTGCTGGCTCTTGACCCCTAAGCATCTGTATATTTTACCTAATTTATACTTGGAAAAACAGCTAAAAATGTTGTGTGTCTATGCCAGGCATTTACGTCGTCGTTTATAAAACCTAGACTCAAATGTGCAAACATTACATGGGCTAAGCTAAGTATTGAGTCAAAGAGAGAGCTTCTGGGGGCTGGGCAGATGGTTAAGAGCAACCCTGCACTTATGGAGGACCCAGCGCCTGCCCAGGGCTCCTCAGGAACCCCAGGTTCAGGGATCTGATGCTCTCTTGTGACCTCTTCAGGTAACAGGTGCATGCACAGAATACTTCTTCGTATAAATATTTAAATAATCCAAAATAAATTTTTTAAAGAGACAAAATTCAAATCAATATTGATATTTATACATATTACCCAAGTGATGGTAATATTTTTTTTGTCCCAGTTGCAGTCTAATCTTGCCAAGTGAGTGGGCTACAGGAAAAAAAAAAAAGCCAAGAGCTCTCTGAGTTAGGATAGACAGACTCTGAAAAGAAATGGAGTCTGATTACTGACACAGAGCTCCTGCTCTCTAATCTCCATAGCACCTCATGGGTAGATAACAGCATAGCATACATAGCACTTAGATTTTTTTTTTAAATGTGATTTAAAACTTGTGTTACTCCCCCAGTGTAGAGGCAAGGCAAGTTTTCATTCGTGTTTCCAGGGGAACATAATTGAGGGAGCTGAGCTTTGGGGTCTGGTTCTGTTTGGGGTTAGTTGTCTGTGTGACGGTGCTGACTTTCTTTGTTGTTGTTGTTGTTGTTTTCAAGACAGGGTTTCTCTGTATAGCCCTGGCTGTCCTGGAACTCACTTTGTAGACCAAGCTGGCCTCGAACTCAGAAATCCACCTGCCTCTGCCTCCCGAGTGCTGGAATTAAAGGCCTGCGCCACCACACCCGGCCGGTGCTGACTTTCAAGATCCTAAGCCCACTGAGGGCAAGAGTTCCCCTCAGTTCATTTATTGCCTTAGCATTAGTGCAGGGAGTCTGGCTGGGTGACATTTTCAGACAGGGTGAACAAACCGGACATCCCTAAGGGAAGGGTGCGAGAGGGAGCCTGAGAGATCTGAGCCAGGCGCAGTGGCATTTTCTTCCTCTCTTCCTCCTGTCTTTGCTCTTCTTCCTCTCCCTCCCTATCTTTTTCCTCTTTTTCTTTCTTTCTCTTTCCTCCTCCTCCTCCTCCTCCTCCTCCTCATTCTCATCCTCCTCTTCATTCATTCACTAAAACTACCAACCAGTCATCATTAGATCAGTTCTTCCATGTTCTGTAAGCTTGTTTGTTTTCTGTCTGTACTATGGGGCTGCTGTCATGTGTGGCCGTTGTTGGGTCTGAGATGCAGTCTCTCCTAAGCTTCCTTGAAGAGATGTGCTAGACAAAAACAAGACGGTTTTGACAAAACAACCCACAGTCCAGACTGTTCCAAGATGCTCGCTTGCATTCAAAACCAGTCTCCCAGTCTGCTCCAGGCAGGCAGTTGCCACATGCTCTCCATCTGGGGCTAATGTGCGCGCATTCCCGTCTCCACGCTGTGGCAGGAACCTTGGCAGGGTTTACCCCGTGAGAGCCAATGGGCGTTGTTGCTATGGTGGAGGCATGTCATAATTTAATTTTACTTTATTATTCACTGGATGTGCCCATTGTGTGTTACCCTCTGGGTGTGTTTACAAGGAGCTTTGGAAAGAAGCTGAGGCTGTCACATCTGTTAAGTCTGCTCTGACACTGTACAGCGGGCGAGCTCACACATGTGCTTGCACATACACATCGCCTTCTTCCTTCTTACCCAGCACTAATTTTGGGGCTAGGGAGACATCCCTCTCTAGCTGGTGATTGGCCAGGCTCAGAAGGACCTGCCTTCTTAAAGTCCCATTCCTTCAGCCTTGAGAATCCCCTGAGGTGGCTTGGGCTTAGGCATGTGCACTCCCAGTTTCTCAAACCTCACACAGGCTATGAACCCATCCCCATGATTACTTAAGTAGAATACAAAGCAGCATCCTAGATTTGGGTGACTCTCTGGCAGCCTTCCTAAACTTCATGACACACAACCGTTCAAAGTCCACTGGGGACTTTCAGGATGGCACCTTGTCTTCCCACTGTCTCTTGGCCTCTGGGATGGCGATGTGTGCTTTCTCCACAGGGACGAGTAGTGGTAATATTTTCAGCATCTGATGCAATTGAGGGGTGTGAATTCAGTCAGGGACCACATAGTTAGATCCTCTTCAGAAGAAGAAGAAGAAGAAGAAGAAGAAGAAGAAGAAGAAGAAGAAGAAGAAGAAGAAGAAGAAGAAGAAGGAAGAAGAAGAAGNAAGAAGAAGAAGAAGAAGAAGAAGAAGAAGAAGAAGAAGAAGAAGAAGAAGAAGAAGAAGAAGAAGAAGAAGAAGAAGAAGAAGAAGAAGCCGCCTTTCTGTTTTAAAGCATTGCAGGTGGATTTCCGTCATTGCTGGTGTTCCAAATGGCTCTCCCCTCCAAATAATTGGTTTTTTCTGACTCCTGCTTCCTCCATAAGTTATACGCAACTAAAAAGCTCAGTCTCTGACTTTTGTTATATTGCTATGATAGTGCTTAACTGGAGGCCCCATGAGTGACAGGAGTCTTTTGGTTCAGTAATCAAACCCTGACCCCAAATCCTGGCCATGCAGATATTTAAACAACCTTCCTTATATACAAAAATGATTCTTATCAAGCAAATCTGTGCAGAAATTCCCATTAGCATAATCTCTAACTCGCCAAAGCAGCCTGGTGTCATTTTTGAAGTCTCACCTACCCTGTACTTCACTAAGTTGTCAGTGGCTGTGAAGGCTTGAGTCTTACAAAGTGGGTGCATTACTGCCTAGTAATAGTCAGCTGTGCTGGGCACACTGCTGGTAGCTGGGGCCTGTCTAAGGGGATTCTGCAAGGTGACAGCATTAATCATCGTGAGAAATTATAATCCTTCGCTCTTATTGGTTTTTGCTCACATGTCTCCTAGTCTCAGAAAAATTTGTGGTTTTTCTTCTTTCCCAACAACATTTAAAAAATAAATAAATTTTGTTATTAGAGATCTATGATATTGTGGACACTATAAACCAAAAGATTTCTGTTAGCTGACCACATTTTTAAAAAAAAAAGAAGAAGAAGAAGAAGTCTGAAAGGTAGCTAAATCCTCAAGTCAGATACAAACATAAAAAATGGTCCTTTTAAAAATTGGATGCACAGCCAGTCACTTCCCTTTAAAGTTTCCAAGGGTGTTTCTACTTTTCAAAGCCCATCATGTGGGTTTTGTTTGACTATCAGTTGTAACAGGTCAAATACAGCCTGATGGTTCTTAAAGTCTTATAATGCCATCTCTAATCCTGTGAGTTTTGCAAAGGAACTCCTGATGAACAGTCAGGAAGCACTGCTGCTAACATTTATTGTCAGTGTGACTTGCTAAGCTCTCTTGGTTAGTTAGTATGTTTGTTCTGAGATTGCTATCACCTATCAATCCATCATCTATCACCTATCCATCCATCTATCCATCTATCTGTCATCTATCTATCCATTTACTCATCTATTCATCTATTTAATCTATCTATCTATCTATCTATCTATCTATCTATCTATCTATCTATCCATCTATCCTTCTATCATTTATCCATTCTATCTATCTATCTATCTATCTATCTATCTATCTATCTATCTATCTATCTATCTATCTATCTATCAGTAATGCTTAACAATGAGCTGCACATTTGGAGAACATACATTTTGTTTTGTATTTTCCGGTATGTTTCTGGTGAGTTTGATAGAGTGCCCTGCGTGGACTGGCCCTTAGTGTTGTGATTTTTATAGAGACTTCTTTTGTCCCTCCTGGTGTGTCCACTTGGATGATTACAGCTGAACTCCGTTGCTTCCGAAGCCTTGGCTTGTTGGTCCTTCTCACAGGGAGTCAGTCCCTCACCTGCAGGCACTCCCCGTGCATACAGCAGTGTGTGGTCTTGTGAGAAGCCACGGCACAAGTAGGTCTGTGTCTTCCTCCTGTGTTGAGTTTTGTTATTTCTAATGACGGCAGTCGATCAGTCCACACAGCTCGAAATGAAGATAAATTGAATTAGTAAACATGAGTTAAGTGACTCATTGGTATTAGACTGTGACAATTTCCTGAGTGTGACCTCACACGTTTAGTGGTGTTAATTGTAACAGCATTTCATGGGAACGCTTGATTTCATAAGCAAACAATAAGTTATTAAAAGAAAAAAAAAAACAAGCAAACAAAATAACCAAACCAAAACCTATTTCGAGGCATGGTCTTAGAAAGAATATGTATTTACCTGGTCTCGGTTTGCTTCAGCTCATGAAGAAGGAAACTGCTAAGAGTTTCCCTTTTAATTCCAGCTTCCATGGATGTAAAACAGCATGTGCTTAAACCAGTGGTTTGTCCAAATGGAGGCAGAGGGTGGGTGCTATCCGGTACAGCTTAATAAGTTTCTGAAAACAGATTGCTCTGAGTGCATTTAAAACGGAGCTCAGGACAGATGGGGCCAAAGAAGGGTCCTGGCCGTGTAGGAGCTTAGGAAATGCACTGGATGGCAGAGTTTCAGACTGGGAGGCATGGATTAAGTACAAGGCTCAATTCAAATATTTTGTGAGATGCAGGCATGCTGTGTAACCCCCCCCCCCTTTTTTTTTTTTTGCCGAAAAGCATGTTTTCTCTCATGTCAGAAATGATCACAGGAATCCTTTTAATATTCATTTAAATAGTTCTTAATTGGCTTCAGTGAGTTTAAAGTTCAGTATGAAGGTGAGATCTAAGCTTACTAATTAGACCGGATGCAGTTTGACTTAAGGAGCAGACTCCATAATTAAAGAATTCCATATCAAATGTGCATTTTGAAAACATTCCTTTTCTCATCCTGGAGGTTTTTTTCTTTACTTCTTCTTCTTCTTTTTCTTTTTTCTTTCTTCTTCTTCTTTTTTTTTTTAATCTCTCCCATTTATCGCAAACAGGAATTTTCTCTTATAGAGGATTAAAAAACAAACCAACAAAGCCCCTTGTGTGGCTTCTTAAAATCTGGCAATCAGATCTTCAGTGCAAACCTCTCGTTTGTCAGTTAGCTGCGTCTCCGGTCGGGTTAGTCTCCATTTTTCTCCATCCAAGTAGAATTTTGACTTGCCCAGAACGCTGGATGAACACAAGTTGTTGTCTTGTGTTTTCCCCCCGTGAAGTTGTTTGATGCTGTTGAAATGGAAGGCTGGAGTAGAAGGGGGCACTTAAGCAGTGAAGGGTTTTTCTTTGTAAATAATAGATCAAGAACACTGGATGTGTATCTAATGGAACTGTGTGCGGCCTCCGTTTCAAGGACAGTGCGGGGTTTTAAAAACTGCAACTACCGGCCATCCCGTCTGCAACCTGTGGTCAGTTGTGTGTGTGTGTGTGTGTGTATGTGTGTGTATGTGTGTGTATGTGTGTGTGTGTGTATGTGTGTGTGTGTGTGTGTGTGTTTGAGCTTTGTAATTGTTTACTATACTCCCCCTTTAAATGCTTTGTACAGATGTCATTTTTTTATTTCATAAACCTAGAAATGAAAAAAAAAAACTCAAATAGTGATAAAGTCACTCCTATCTATTTATATGTCAGCTAGCTTCTGAAATTCCGGATGGTTTAAGGAAGTCAGGTCTCTCTCATGGTCTATTTGGCTGTGGTGTGCTTCACCAAGAATGGGTGGCTGAGAGTGCAGGTGGATGGAGCCGTCTGTCACTTTGGCAAAGGAGTAGAGAAACTGAGTTGCTTATAGCCTTCAATATTCTATATCTTGACAGTTCAGGGAACATTTTTAATCTACCATTTTCTTTCCTGTTTTTGGAGTTGACAGATCTGTTCTTGTGCTTGCTGCTTTGATCCCTATATTTGAAAATTGCCTATTTAATGCTCTATCAGTGGGTTACTGCACACAACTGTTAAAAACATCATAAGGCTTTGTGCACCCTGAATATGAAGACTTGCCGTCTAAAGATTATGCATAATTAATATTCCCCATATATGTGCAGATACACAGTGCTATCCGAGAATGTTCAAATCTGTCCAGAGTGTGATAGAAAACTAAACATAGACCATTGGCTGTCGAGCGACTACCTGTGTAAGGAAGACAAGTGACAGCAGATGCCCTTCAACTGTTACTGAGGAGCTTATTGGATAGTCACTCTAAACCAAAGGGGCTCTTTTTAGGTATTTCTTTTTCTATGTGAATGCCATTTATTTGAGTGCCTCACCCCCTTTATTAGGGGGCAAAGTGTAATTTCCTAAAATAGGTTTCCAAATAAGTAGAGGTCTAGATAAGCAGATTTTTAAAGCAAGCACATTTTTATTACATACAGAACTCTGCAGGTAACTGCTGCCCCTGACCATTTAGAAGAATATCATGCGTCTTCTCACAGAAATGTAGTTAGCCTTCTTGTTTCCAAATCATTGATTATTTGTTTTGAAGGAAAGTGTGCAGAATGGGTGTGTTTGAGTTTTAACCCCAAACTCCTGGGTGTCCAGGAGTTCACGCAATCAGGGCAGAAGCTTACGCAGACCTCTGAGATGGCATCTGGAGAATTCCTGCCAGGACACTGCTCAGTGGATGGATAATTTTCAGATTTTAGTTTTTACAGAAGGTGAGATTGGCCGTACTTTAGACCCACCGCGTAACTGCTTTGCAGGGAGAAATGCTTGTCTTTGGGGGAGGAGGGGACAAATAACGTGAGAGACCCCAGCTCATTCTTTTATAGTCTTTCATTCCTAAGTATAGCAAATTGTTTCTTTTATTAATGCTGTTCTTACACTATGACAACAGTTCTGAGGGGAAAATATAATCAGGAAGATGCGCTTCACTTCAGATCCTGTAGTCTGAAATATGTTAGTACATCCCTTGAAGGGGTTCTTATTCTCTCTCTCTCTCTCTCTCTCTCTCTCTCTCTCTCTCTCTCTCTCTCTCCCTCCCTCCCTCCCTTCCTCCCTCTCTCTTTCCTCTCTCTCTTCTTTTCTTTCTCCCTCTCCTCCAAACAAGTGCAGCTAATGTAACAGAAATTACAGAAATGGGTACAATGTATTTTCTCCATTCTCTAGTATGCTTTGGTTGGTTAAGAAAGGGCAAGGGTATTGAAATATGATTATCCCTATTTCAGGAAAAAAAATGATATAATTTTTCATCTTACCAGTGCTCGGCATTCTTTGTGGTACAAACGCGCTTAGTCAATGCCGGGAAAACGTTGCTGTGACAGCTAATAGATAGCTCTGCCCTGGATTGTTCAGACATTTTTGTCTTTTGTGACACTGAAGGAGAAACAAGGAAGGGAATAGAAACAACTAAAAAAATGTCAAAAGATCAAAAACTCAATGGGCCGCAGGAATGCGATCTGTTTACCAGGGCGTAGCTGCTCTTTCTCCTCTGCCACGAATCCGTCTGAGGCGGCATCCGGGACAGCCACCTAAGTCCAGGCAGTTCCCTCCCTGGGAGATGCTACACCACACACAAAGTGGGCACATCAGCCGGGACATATATTCTCTGCCCCCAGCTCTCCATAAATAATAAGATAAATATATGGTTGTCTCCTAAGACTCTATACATACAAAGCAAGGGGTTTTGTTTGTTTGGTAGTTGTTGGTTTTTTTTTGTTGTTGTTGTTGTTGTTGTTTTATTGTTTGAAGCTGTAATGTTTTTACTCCCAACCACTCTGACTGTCCTTAGCTCTGCTAAGCAGCTCTGGCTTTACTAACAGTGTTTTAATTATCCAGTGAGGGAAGAGTGCTTGATATGTACTTATTTGATCTTTGAAGGAAGAATTCACTGGGAGCAGAATTGGTGACGTTTAGTAGATTGTGCATGAGAGATGAAGAACAATTGTTCTGTCCCGGCTCTGGCTGGTTTGGACTTGTTACAAGTTGAGGGAGTCAGTAGGGGCAGTTGAGATTTTATTTGAATATCTGTTTCTTAGTCAGGTAGGTTGATGGGCCTTGTTAGTTTTATAGGGAAGATGTGCCAATTATTTCGACAAAACCTCTTGAATTTGGGGCTATGGACAGTGGTTACCATTTTAATTTTAAAAAACTTCCAACCAGTTGACTATCTGCAGTGGTGTGTGTGTGTGTGTGTGTGTGTGTGTGTGTGTTTATTTACCCATACGGCTGCCTTAACCATAAGGACAAACAAGACAAGGGATCAACTCTTCCAGGAGAGATTGCGTTCTGCCAGGGAAGTTTGTTGCTAAGCCTTGTAGTTGGTTTTTGATAGTAAGGGTGATCCAGGCTGCATATTTTATAAACTTTCTATTAGAGTTATGGCATGTTATCATAAAACTCAATTGTTATACTTTGTATTACGCTCTGGGATGGAGAGATAGACATAGGATTAAAAAAACAATTTCTAGGCATTTCTAGATGATAAATTTAATTTTCTTTGCTATTTGGAGGTCTTCTTTGAAAATGCAATTGTAATGAACGCATTCAGAACTGGAGAATAGATTTACCCTTGGCTTCAAATAGTCGACGTTATCAGGCGCCGTCATTCCTTCCTTCCTATTTTCGGGCTGCTAATTGATGTTTTTGATGTCAGCAAGAAAATTGAAGAAAATGTCATGTGTGAACCAGTGCGGAAGTTAATAAGATTGACTTCGTTGACAGAATTTACAATGAGAGCAGAGACCGCATAATGGGACCACTGCGAATTCGTGTGCTCTCTTTGGAGTCAAAATTGACACCTCACGCTAGGCCAGTGGTCGATAGGAGAGATGGGACATTTGGGAAAGTTCCTAATCTCATTTTTCCCCCCTTACCTTTTGGTCTCCGATGGTTATTTAGTTTCTCTCGCAGCTGCTTTTCCAGGGGGCTGTTGCTGCAGACCACGTTAGGCCCTTCATCAGGCTCCTGGTGCCCCCAACAATGCTTATTTTTTATGCTGTTTTGAGTTTGAAAGCAAAGGAGTCTTAGAAAGGTTAGATTAAGATATGTCTTAGGGAAGGACATACTAATATCGGTCAGGGTCATTGTAGATGCTTGGGTTATGTGCAAGAAAAGCCCAAACGTAAATCCTCCCCTGAATAAAGAGACCCTGTTGGCAGTAAGATCAGTCCTTGAACACAACAGAAGGCAGAAAAAGAATAAGGTTCTGAGCCACATGTCTCTGCTCTTGAGGGGCAGAGGGAATCATTTTGGCCATGGTTCCCCTTAAGGTTTTAATTTTATTATTATTTATTGAGGTTTCAATGTAATAGTTTAATTTTCTAGGAAAGTGACAAAGTTTATTGGAGCTGTACGTATAATTATGGATTGGATTAGTTGAGTTTGGTTCAGTGCATCTGATTATCTTCTGGCCTTCAGGGAAATGCGCTAAAACCCTAATATGTCCAGTACCCCCAAGCGGTCTCTTTTTGAAGGCGCCGCACAAAATGTGGTCTCGACCAGCGCTCGGCCTCCAAGGATCTTCAGTGAGAGACATTATTCTTGGAATATCCAATTAATTCCACGGGCAGTGATCAGTTAGCGCTTCTTCCTCCTTTCTCGCCATTTGAAATGCTAACACAATGAATATTTTCTCATTGGTCTGTGTCCCTCGGCTAAGCTGTTGCCGCGGGCTGAGAATTTCATCGACTGATGAGACCAGAGGCTCCGCCAATAAAAGGTTACAGTACGTGATTTGCATGCCAAGTGGGGTTTGGTTTCATGAACTTAAAAGTTCTTTAACTTTTATTTGACTTTTTTTTTTCTTTTGTTCAAAGTAGATTGAGGGGGTAGTGTATTTGTGAGTATCGAAAGTATGAAAATTACCAGGGACTGTAGGCCACAAGGATGCATATTATGGGCCATCCTTCTGGAGAGAAAGATAGAGAAGTTACCCCTTTGTGCTGTTTATTAGTTTTATGGGACACAACCAGAGCAACCTCAAGATCAAGTCAACAGAAAGAAGTTTTGTGAATGTCACAAGCTGGCACTGAGTCCCTCTAGACCCCTTCCATAGTTTGACATTTTGGGGGGGATGGTACTGGAAAGACTATCTTGTAGCACATACAATGACATTTGAAATGACTAGGGAGCCATTGAGTAGGACATTTGGAGGAAGAGAAGATGTCTTTTTCTGTGGAGTGGTCGGTAAGCAGTCTTGGATACCAGGGAAACCTAATATCCTAGGCCTCCTAGCGGCCCCTCAGAGTCAAACCATCCTCCATATTCAAAGGTATATGGAGGTTGTTGTAGACATTGAGTTACATCCAGTGCAAGAAAATGTCCAGCAAACTCAGCACGTGCTCATTTTAGGATCATGGATGGCACAGTAGACGAGCCCATGATGCACAGAGCCTTAGCTTCAGGAGTGTCATCTACACCACTCCCTGGGTGGAACCAATAGGAGCGTTCACTGATGTCTCACTATGCCTTCCATGGCATCCTTTTTATCTTCTAGAATCTTTCAAATTAGGATTTTTTTTTTTTTTTAAAGTCTGGAATCTTCTCATTGACTTAAAACCACCATAGTCTTCAGGTCTAAGCAGTACTGTCTGACAGTGGGGTGAGGCGGTGGTAACAAAATAAAGGATGCTGCTCACTCTCTCTGCAAAGACGGGAGGAGGAGGAGGAGGAGGAGGAGGAGGACAGTGGTGTAAAGGAAGGCATTGTAGTCTTCCAGCCCTGGCAATATGACTGTGAGCTTGGCAGGTTTCTACTGAAGGAAAAATGATACCTTTACCTAAATCGTTAGCAAAAGGGAATTGGCGGGGGTCAGAATGGAGGGACTTTCCCCTCCTCTCCCCCTCCCGCCTTCTTCCTTCCTTCCTTCCTCCCTTCCTTCTTCCTTCCTTTCCTGGCTGACTGTGAGGAGCAAAGCAGGTGGCTCCCTGTGGCTGACTTTTCATGACAACATGCCATTAGAAATTGCCGTCCCGTTGATCAATCCTCTCAACATGACAGGTTTGCCGCGAGGCCTGGCTCTTTGAGCCAGCACTCTGGCTTTCCCTCCTTTTTTCCTGCACTAATTGGTGAAAGTTTTTTTACTGTGCTAGTGGCAGAGGAAAGTCTTTTGAACGTTGTCACAATCAAGTGTTGACTTCTTTAGAATTGCAAGTAGATTAAGTGACTATGACGGGGGGGGGTGAGCAGGGGGGCACCAACTCAGTCCCTTCCACCACCAACATTTCGTGATTTGAGAAACACTGCAAAACCAACTAATTGGATTTACACCCCCAACATTCGTGTGTACGCGTGCACGCACGATGGAAGACAAGTATTAAGATTATACCCTTTTAAACTCCCATTATCTTTTGCAATGGGGTAGGGACAGCCCTCTTGTTTGAAATGGGGAGCACATATTGCCATATTGATTGGGAAAAACACATCTATTAGTTTCTTCCTATAATTAATAGATTCAGAATAACCAAAACTCAAATGCTATATAACATGCTATTAATGAATGGGTCAGCTATGACTCCTGATTATAGAGTGTGTTTTACTAGAAAGTACATGTGTTCTTCTGTCCAAAATCAACATACAAAGAACTCTCTTGGCAAAGGATTTGTTTTCTGTTATATTTATTCTTTCTTTACTCAGATATCAGGAACCTTACACTTTCCTCTTCTGGCTATATATCAGATTATTTTTTTAACCTGCAGTATAATAACATAAACAGAATTAATATTAATACATCTGGATGTGATCCTTACTTTGATTTTCTGTGATTAAAATAATTGCTATTAATTTGCAAAAATGAATCTATGCCTAAATACGTATTCCTTGGCCGTGAAAAAAAAAAATCACTTTTAGATTCAAAGTTGTTGAGACAGCTCACATGAGGAGGTATTTTGAAAGTGCCATTTCACAGAGTATGTGCACCACATTCCCAGTCTTGCCTGAGATGTCACCTCAGGTAATTCCTAATTGGAATTGCCTGAAATCCTACAACTTTGTAGATTTGTGATTTCACAAAAATTCCTACATAAATATAAAGGAATTTTGTATTGACCATGATAGGCACATAGTAACCACAGCTGCTTCCGTTCTAACGTAGTTATTAACAAGGAGATGACAGCTAAAAGGGAAAGGTGGCATTGGGACTATCAGGGACATTTTTAGTAAATTATATTTATGTGCAAAAAGGAAAGGTGAGGGAACACAGTGAAGGACTGTCCAGAAGCACCCAGGGCCAGGCCTCCCCTGAGTTACCGTAATCACCCTTTACCTTTACCTAAAGGTCGTTATGTTATAGGAGAGACGAGAGCAGAGACCCCGGCTGCAAAAAGCAGCAGTTCATATAATTAATTTTGCCATTGTAAAAATCATTTGTAAAATTTGCATTATTAACATTATCAAGTCACTAGTTGGTGAGACATCAGACGTGATGAGAGTGAAGGGTAGCTTAGGGAGAAGTGGGCCTTAAACCCTCAGTAGATCGGAGTTAGGATCAAAGGCGCTTGCTTTATGTGGCTGTGCTAGACTTTGAAGTCATGACTGCACCTACAGCACTCATTTCATCAAGTTCACTGGTGTCTTAATAGCAGATCAATAAGTTTCAAAGTCGGAGAGTTAATTTGATACTAGTGCTGATGCGGTCGTGCTGGGGAAGCCGGGAGAGGCAGGGAAGGCTGCCTATTAGCAACTCCGGTACAGAGCACACAAGGATGCAGATTAAGAATGTGAGCACGGCCATGAAAAGGCAGGCTCCGGCCGCAGTCGCAGGAGCTGAGGACCGATACAGCAAGGGCTCCTTAATTTAGACATCTCAGGTTGTTTGGAAGCTAGTCTGCACTTGTAAAAATCTGTAGTGAGATCCACGCATGGCTGTGTTTGCATAAGTCTCCATTCGATATAGATCATGAGCAATGCATGAACGGGTCTTTCCAAGTCGGTGTTTCAGGCTCTCATATTTTATTGCATAAAGTCCATTCATAGTTTTTTATGGCATAGTATGGGGAAGAGAAAAGAACAATCTATTTGTGGTTTCAAAAGTAGGCTCACATCACAGGGATATGATATGCATCTATTTTTAAAGTGACATTGGGGCTATCTATTGAGTGTATAATAGATAAGCATTTCTTAGTTTGTTACAAGACCAAATTTAATTTGCTTAAAAAAACAAACAAACAATTATTTAGAATAGGTCTGAATCCCTTCCCTTCATCATAGCCTGGCTTAATGTCTTTTCGAGCGAACGAATGATGGGGTTCTTTACAGAACTATGTCACCAGTCCCCCAGCCCCCAACATTTTGTCTCAGTTCTCCCCACTTAGGAAGGTGGTGCATTTTGATGATCCATTCCAAAGACTTGTTAGACATAAAGAAACATGTAGATAAAGGTCTGCCAAGCTGAAAGAGAGAAGGCGAGAAGTTGGAGCAAAGTAGCATGCTCGTACGTGTGTTTGCTAGTTTTCTTTGTTTTTGGTGATTTTGCTTCGATCCTTCTAATGGGATAAACATAAACAGTTGTGGAGTATGTGCCAGAGATGAGACTGGTAGCCACTGACAGAGGAGGGATGCAAGGGTGCTTGTTTTTTTTTTTTTTTTGGTGAAAGGGAAGGCTGTAAAGACAGAGTTCAAAGATGTGAATCATAAGAAAGTAGAAACCTTTTTTTTTTTTTTTTTAAATTGTGCAATAAGAACTTTGCCATCTGATGTTCAACGCAGGCCTCCCAGCATCGAAGGTCAGATTCACACCCTTTTCGAACAAAACTCTAATTTAGAATGTTCATCTAAGGGTTGATAATGGCATTAGAAGGCTGGTGGGGTGGTCAGTGGGTGTTGAAGATTAGCTCAGTGGCCAGGGTGGCTTTACCTAGACCCCCGCGATTCTTTGGGTAGATTAACCATCACATCTGTCATTTTATCCCTTTTACCACATTTAAAAAAGAAAAGGGGGGTGGTGGTGGAAATACCATCTCGAAGCAAACCAGTGAGGCTGGTCCTTTCTAAAACCCTAAGAAATTGCTACATGTGTGTCTGTCTAGCTGTATAATTTCTTTATGCACCCTGTCAGTCCGCATGGCAGAGAGACATAGATGTTGAAATGATTTGGGTGAATTCAAATAAGCTGGTTATATCAGGTAAGCTGCAGGTTTTTAACCCTTAATTCCTCTGAATCAGGTCTTTTGCTTGTTTGTAGAGAAAGGGCTGTATGGTTGTGATCTCCTGAGCCACTTGCCGCTCGCTCGGCCGAGTGTGCACTTCATGAAGGTGCTGTTTACCATTTCTGGCAAAACTTTCATTTCCACTGTGTGTGTGCACCCCAGATTAGTCAGGCTCTTAAGGAACATGGTGGGAACTGATTCTTAACAGCATTTTGGGGTCTGAGGTGGCGGTGGGCGCCAGGGGCATTCTCTGACTCGGTTGTTTGTTGGGTGCTGGTGTGGGAAGGTGTCACTGTGGAAGGGAACTTCAGAGTTTCTGTAATGTAATGGTTTATCCTGAATAAAGTGAGAGAGACAGGATTCGGAATCTGGGGAATAAGGGCAGAAGAAGCTAGGCTGATGAAGGTGTCTCTTGTCAGATTTGTGTAGAATTATTTACCGTGCTGTCTTTCCTGAGCCGCCACAGTAAAAGTGAAGAAGTGGAAAATTATCCCAGATGGGACGAACTGCTCATTCTCTGTTCTTTTTTTAAAAAAGGAAAAGATTTCAGGGGGGAAAGTCTTTTTCTTTAGAACAGTATGAGTAAAATCTGGACAGCTGTCGAGAAAGATACGCTGTCTGCATTTTTTTTTTTTTTAACTTTAGCTTCCACCATAACTAAATAGCTTGAATAGTACATCTTTTCTCTTTTTTTCCCTTCATACATAATGATCTCTACTTCATTAAAAGCGTATTAATCTGGCTCCCAGTCTCTTGGGAGATACCTTAAGATGATGATATTGGGGGTTTTTTCCCCCCGAATTGTTAAAAAAAAAAATTCTAGCAGATTTGGTCCCTGTCAGTCAGAAATAATTGTGTTCTTAATCTTGTCCCTGATGGGTGACTTGGAGTTCAGCAACGGACCAGCTCCAATGACAAATACAGTATTAATATTCATTAACTGCTTTGACAATGCTAATTTTGATGCAGTAGTAAAGGGCCTTCCAAAGTTAGCGGCCAAAGCATCAGAGCTGCGCAAGGTGGCAAGATAATTTGTGCTGGTTTGCTGAGCTGAAGGCTTTTAAAGTCTATAGCAAAAAGCTAGGTACCACAAACAAAAAAGAGAAAGGGAGAAAGTTCTGAAGCATTGGAAGGCAGGGCCGCGGAAATAATACGATCACAGTCCGCTAAAATATTTGACACCTCTGATGCAGTTTCTTTGAGTGAAATTTCTACAAAGTTGCAACAAAAAAAGCATAGCATGGTAAGTCAGCACATTCTTGATTTTGTTTAATCTTTTTGATCTTTTCAATTATCGCTATTTGAAGATCAATAGTCATTTTTTCCTACTATGCTTAGAAGATGCGCAGCCGTGGTTTAATATGTGTTAGGACAATTTGCTTTAAAGAAACACATCCACAAGTTTTGGGAGTGTTTTTTTTTTTTTCTTTCTCTTTTAAAGTTAGTCATGAAAAATGTTATATAGTGTATCCTTGTGAATTCTCTAACATACAAGTGTTTTTAATAATCTATTTTGTTTTTTTTTTTTTGTATTCCCTCCCCCACAAAGAGTAGAATTCATTGAGTTAATTAAGATCTGAATGTTGTCAAGAATTTTATAGGATTCTTTCGGGTGGGGGGGAGCTTCGGGGTGAAGTGGTCCTCCAACTTTATCTAAATTCAGCTAGCTTACTCCCCGTCCTTTTCTGAATGGCATCAGATAGCTATTAAAGCGTAATTTCACCGTAGATCCGTAGATCTGCAGAGCGTTACTTTCACCAACTTAGGTGAACTCACTCGGATTATTGAAATTGCTTTTATGCTTGCCAAGTCGGCAAACAAAATATCGGGCTTTGTTCTTTTGATTGAATGCTGGGTTGGGGGGGAAAGAGAAGAGTGAAAAAGCCCTGCCTTATATATATATATATATAAATGCCCCCTCCCTCTTTTGGGGGGTGGATTGTTGTGGAACCGACCGGGGGAGATCCCGGTTATTGTGCGCTTCCCTGTGAATGGAACTGTGCCTGAGTATCCCGCGCGGCACTGCTGCTGCAGGCTGCTCCTGGGAGCTGCGGGCTCTGTGCGGGCTGCAGGGCGGGTGCTGCCCTCCAGCGGGCCTGGGCCATCCGCGCGGCAGCATGCCTGCGAGCCGGCGGCGGCAAGGACAGCGCGGCGACCCCTAGATGGTAAGCGATGAGCCTGAGTGTCCAGCCTTGCATGCTCCCTCTTCAGCCGAGGTCATGCCCACTGTCACTGCACTGTAACTTTAAGATTGATGCACGCTGACTCAAAGGTCCTGATGGACCGAGTCGATTTGGTTTAGTCTCCTTTAAAACAACAATAACAAAGGTTAAAGAAGGAAAAGGAAGAAGAAGAGAAAGGGAAAAAAGGAAGGGAGGAAGGGGAGAAAGAGGGGTACCTTTTCGTTTTATACTATTTTGTTTAATTTGGAAGTGTCTGCACTTGGAGGGCATCCATCCTTTTCACTCACCATCTTAACGTGGCCACCTCCACCCTCCCCAGCCCCCCTCCTTTCCAGCTGTGTGTAGTTGAAGTGCACTTTTGCCTTTTCCTGTCTGAATATGTGTGTTTGGGAGCAGTAGGTAGACACAGCTTTCCTATAGATACATGTAGATACATGTTTTCTATTTAGACGTGTCTATCCAATCGTCCAAAGTTGGTTTCCTGTCCTTATAACTTCCCTGATCTGGCATCTTAAACCTCTGTATTTAACACAACAAAACGAGTTTTGCATGGAGATGGGGCTCCTGGGGTGTGAGCAGACAGTCTCTGGTCCCTGCTTCCCTTCTACACAGGTTTTTATCCAATGCCATGCTAAAAAGTACTCTCTGTTTCTGGTTTGAGCAACTTTTATTATTTCTTTTCTTTTCTCATCCCACCCACTTGATAATCCCAACTTTGCAACTGTCTTTAGCTTTTCGGTTTGTTTGTTTTTTTTTTTTAAATGGAATGTTCGATGTTTGGGTGTGTACCTGACAAGTCAGGGGACTTAAGGAATGAATTCTAGACAGTGCCACAGGACAGCAACTCACCTCGAAGGAGTTTCTTAGGAGACGTTCTTAGTTTGAAGAGCTTTAAGAGACGTTACCCCTTTTCATTTTAAGGGGGGGGGGGAGGCTGTAACTGGGTTAGCCCTCTCCCAGTTTCCTTTTCCCTTGTCTTTCCAGAAAGCTGGGAAGTAAATTCTTAGCCCACGCTGCCAGTGGCGTTTGCAGCACTTTCCGACAGATTGTCTCTGGGTGATCAGGGCCTGTCCATCAGCGGATAGAGAACTTGCAGTTTACTTAAGAAATTGCGGGAGCCACAAAAGCAGCTGCCGGGAGTGTGGTGGTCTTGGTGAATAGAGGGAGGGAAGGCAATTAGGGGGCTGTGTGGTTGGGGCTTTTTACTTGTCAAACTGGAAGCTCGTTGCTTTTGTTACTGCTGTGTAAAGGGAAATGGCAGGGTTTTGTTTTGGTATTAAGGGCCTTAAAGATTGCTGCTCCACACTTGTGCAGGAAGGCTAGATAAGTCCAGAAAGGGGCCACAAAGTAGTATTTTTCAAGCAAAGGGGTAGAAAAATGAAGAAGTCCTATTTTTTTGTTGGCCCTAAGCCCTTCTAGCCCTTGATTCCTTGGGGGGAGGGGGTGCGGGTAAGGGGGATTAACTTGCACCATGTATTAGCAGCTCGCTTAAAGACCTACACTCTAAAAACAGTCCTGTGGCCTTGAAGATAAACAGCTGGCCAGTCCGGCAGTCCATGCAATAGAGGAAAAAACTCCTTTGTTAAAATTAGGTGTCCTGAGTCTAGGGTACCAAATCTAGGTGGCCACTAGTCTTGCTTTTAAGCCAGACAAACCTAGAATGGTTTCCTAACTGTTTGCAGACTAGAGCTGCCTGTTTGCTTTTGAAGAGCATGAGCTGATTCTGGAGTTGAGTCCGTTAGATATTCTGCCGTGTGACTCAACGCCTCCCTGGGCAGCCACCCACCGCACTCCCCTCCTGTGTGCCACAGGGACTTTTTTAGGCCCTGTTCTATCTGAGGGTCTCAACTCAAATTAGGTTAAACCCACACCAATGTACCTGGCCCTGGATCCTATGAAAACCCCAGGAAAAGTAAGTTGAGTGGATATCCCTATCTTCCTACTTCTCTGCTTCTCTCTCCTTTTCCTCTTCCTTGGAGAAAGCACATCTACCCACCAGCTAAGGCAGTCAGCTAGCCAGAGGCCTGGCCTGCAGTGCCCCTGGGTATTGGAAGCCTACTTTCCCCTGCTTGCAAGGAGGTCACCTGAAAATCGGTCAGCCTCAAACTCTGGGAAGGAAGAGCGGGTGTGCAGAGTGGCAGGCAGGGCCTCGCAAGGTGTCAATTCCGTGTCACTGTGACAAGAAAATATACTTTCTTCCTCCCTCCCTCTCTCCCATTGCAGCCCTCTCCCTAAGAAATTTGTTTTGAGGGATTTGACAATCTTGCAGATAAAGTGCCTGCCTGCTACACTGGTTCATCATTTCCCTCATGGCTGACCGTAATTTCTTTGCTACTCTTAGCTCTGTCCCTGCCACCCAAGGTGAGGGAGGGGGACTTTTCTTAGGTGCCCTGAGCAGGTTGAGGGAAATGGGCCTTCCCCCTCCTTCCTTTATGGGCCATAGAGTAGTAAAGATTAGGAACTAGAGGGGTTTTTACATTTAAAAAAATATTTAAATTGAAGCTTCAGCCAGCTGAATTAGATAACTGTTTTAAATTTTTTTAACATTTTTTTTTTAAGAGAGGGTGTGTAGGGGAAGGTCCCGAAAAGCAACCAGATGCAGTGCAAGTAAGTGTGTCCAGCCAGAGATCTAGAAAGGCATCGCTCGGCTTTTAAGATGCATTTTTTCAGCTCTTTAAGTGAGCTGTATAAAGGGAGGTGGGGGTGAGAGGAAAAGAAAACCGAGAGAAACTGGGAGGGAGAAAGAAAAAAGCTGGCCCAGTCCCATCTTGAAGGTACAGAGAAAGTTTTTTTTTTCTTTTTCTCTTTCTTTTCTTTTTTCTTTTTCTTTTTAGAGTGGAGAGAGGGCAAGACAGAGCTATTATGTACCCCAGGGATGCGGTGTTAGTGGGAATGGAGGATTTGAGTGGGAAGGGAGGAACAGTGGCCCCTGGGGTCTCTCTCTTGCAGCAGTTGGGCGCTTGGCACCTCAATTTGAATTGCTGGGTGAGTAGTGGTGTGTGTGTGTGTGTGTGTGTGTGTGTGTGTGTGTCCACACTCGTGGTCAGGACCATGAGACTTGTGCTTCCTTTTCGTCTTTAAAAGATAAGAAAAAAAAAAACCTTAGACAACAGAAAGGGGGACAAAACAAGAATGAATGGTCAGTGCAGGCTGTGCCCTATCCCTACAGGATTTTGCTGTATCCTTTTGGGGGAGAGGAGAAAGGGTTAAAAGAAGATGGGGAGGAGAGAAAGTCTGACTTTCATCCCAGTTCTTACAGACCATAGCAAGTGATTATAGTTTCACCCACCACAGAGGACTTCTACCATAGGCAGAGGGGAAGGAGAGAGACCTTGCCCTGGCAGGGGACCGTGCCTCTCCAGGAGCTGGGTCACTGAATGTATTAGTTTCATATTTAATGCTAACTTCCTGTTGCTCTGTCTTAGGTTGTTTTTATTTTCAGTCTCCAAATTTAGATGTTGGCTTTTCCAGGCCCTGGTATTGCTGCTAGCCGTTGTGTTTTCCAAATTTAATCAAAAGCTATTTTGGAAAGCTGATGGTGGGACCGAGGACAGCTCCTGTTGACAATGAACAGTATCTTTTGCAGCTTGGATCTGGGGACTAGGTTACACTGTATCCTTCCCAGCACTTGGGGGCTAGGTTACACTTTATCCTTCCCAGCACTTGAGGGCTAGGATACCCTATGATCTGCCATAAACCGTGAGGACATTTTCTTGAATCTGCAGGCAATTTTTAAATTATCTTTATAATTACTATAATTATATTTTGCTGTTGAATGGCCAAATACTTATGGAGAGATTGACCAGATCAGATTGGGAAAAAAAAAAAAGGATTTTTTTGTTTGTTTGTTTGGTTGGCTTTGGTTTTGGAGAGAAACGAAGCATTATGTAGACTGTGAAAATGGCTGTGTTAAAAAGCATTGTCATATTAAAAGCCAACTCTGTAGATAGCTCTTTGAAGTGGAGCATAAGGCAATAACCTCTGTAAACCTCTTTATTGCTTTTTAGTTCAGCTTAGTTCTGAAAACTGGTAAGACTTTCAGGGACAGGGTGCTGGCTGATACTGTGTGAGTTGTGTTGTAAATTTCCCACCTAGACCTTCCTATAGGGTCAAGATTCCTGAAATATCCTGTCCCTTGTTTGCAGAAATGACTTAGAACTATGTTGTTCTGTGACTCAAGAGAGGGGTAACTTCAATTCTGAGTGAGGTCTTGTGAGAAAGGGCTCGCTTTTCAGAAGTAGAGTTTCAGCCCCGGTGATACAGACATTATAGCCGTTTGCTCTTGTGTACAGACATTTTTTCTGGAAGCAGCCAGGATGGCAGACTTGTCTTCTGAGGGAAATCTCCCTTGGTGCTTTGGAGTTGGTAGGGAGCCTGACTGAGCTGTGCTATGGAATTTTACCCCTTCTGCAGCACTGCAAAATATTGTGAAATCCTGCTATGCCCTCCAATTGCATTCTTTTACCCACATTGAAGGACTCAAAAAATTGACTATTGCTCATCCACACAGTCTTCCCCCACATCAGCCTGTAATCAGAGAACAGCCACGTCGGTTGCTTCTGCTTGGTCCCTGGCGACTCTGGGTCATTTTTCCATTCTATATGCCCTTTATAGGAAATGATGATGTTTGCCATTTATAGGAAAGGATGCTGAAGTTTGAGACATTAGCAGGGCAAAATGGCTCCGACACCTCCATTTGTCTTATTTCTATATGTGATGTGTGCGCAAACTCTTCCTGAATCGTAGAGTCTGGGTTTGTGTTTGTTAAGTCATGTGGATGAAATCTTCTTCCTCCTCTAGGCTTACATGCTTGCTATTTCCCAGGAAGAAAATATACTTCTTTCTGAAGGAAATAATGGCTTCTTGAGCTCTATGGAGCAAGCAAAATATTTTAAACACACATTTAAACTCTTAAGTTAGGCCCTGATGTGGAAGCTGTATGCAGCAAAAGGCATTTTCAGTCAGCTGTCGCCTGTAAGTAAATGCAGAAGGTGCTGTCAGATTTTGTTCCTTGCTTTTCTTAAACTTTCCAGGATGTATTAACCATTATGTACTTAAAATTTATTCTCGATCAAAATGGGTGATTTCCTTTCCATTGTATTCAGGAACCCCAGGTCTTGGGGTTGTTGTGTTTGGGACCTGTGGCCTGGAAATCGTTATTGTATTTTAAAGTTGTTTCACATTGGAGCGTTGGGAGGGCTTCATTTGGAATAGGTTAGATTTATTCCTGGCTTTTCTAGAAACAGCTGTATCCTCTTACCCAGTTCCCAAACATTCTCCACACACCCAGACGCTCAGCAAGATTGATTATGCTAACGATAATCATTTAATACCCAAGTAGTAGAGAAATATTTGGCGGGAGGTGGAGGTTGAAAATTCCTGGGAAATTACTTAAGGGTGAAGTGGCTCGTGAAGGACTAGAACAGTCCACAGACCCCCACAGTGCCTGTGCACCCCTTTACTGATCTAGTGTTAAGTTTGGAGTTACTGGGGAGAGGAAGGCAGGGGGGAAAAACTCTGGAAATCTACCCTGGACCACTGGGCCAAAACTTAAGTGTGCAAATGTTTTAAGGGTTTGCTGGGGGAAGCACAGTGATGTTTTCTTTTTTACTGGAAAATAAATGAGAATAAGTGGTAATAAATTATGTTTAATGAACTTAACTTAACGGGGAGTGAGTGTTTGTGAGCCTGTGGAAGCATTGCTTTGCTGGCTTGGACCTGGGCTACAGTTTGCACAAAGCCAAACACCTGAAACACAGCTCTATTTTCTAGGTTTGACGTTTCCCCCTTTGTTTGCGCATCCCAACACCATTGCTCCCTGTCTCCTTTTCAGGCATTCCATAAAAGTCACCAAGAATTGCTGAATTGACCTTCTAGGCTCTTGGCTATTGAGACCAGCTGTCTTTGGAGTGTTAGCTGGTGGCTGGTTGAAGTGTAGGTAGGCCCCTCCCTTCCGACAGAGGCTAAGGACCGAGGATCATTTGAGCTAGCACTGCATGTTTGCACTTATGTGAGACTGCGTGGAAGCAGACTGCACACATCCCTTCTCTCTGCCTTCCTTATCCAGTCATTTCCTTGTTAAGGAGAATTTTGATGCCTATGAGTCCATGAGAAACTATGAGTCGGCAGAATCTTATAGACAGTGGGAGAAAATCTTCACAATTCCTCTTCTTGCTGTCTAATTGGATATGGAGAGAGACAGAGACACAGATAGAATGATGATTTATGGAACAAATAACACTTCGGATCTCAGTTGTAGAAGATGCAACTTTGCCTCCTGGTGGGTACTTGGCACAACACTTGACCCGGCATGCAGGTTGTGCAGTGTGGATGCTTTTCTCTTCTGCATCTCAGGCAGATCTCTCTCCACCTGTTTCTCCATGAGAAACTCAAACTCCAAGAAATCGTCCCTCCTTCATTTCTTACGTTCAATAGCAGTGCTGTGGCCTGGCATACAATACAGTGTACAAAGCCCCTCAAGCTAAAAACAAACAAATAAACAAACAAACAAAAAAACCAACATTCAGCTTATGAAACCAGCCTGGCCACATTACTGGCTGTGCCCTGGCTGGGATTCTCATGTCTGAGGTGAAATCTGAAGGGTTCTGAAGAAGCCCATGTAGAATGAAGAAGGCCAACCTTTCCGTGGTAGATATAAGGGACTGGAAGGATGCGAGATGCTGGCCAGCTGAGTCGGGATGAGCCAGCGAGTGCATTTCCCAGTAACCTTTCATAAAACTGGCGTAGTAGTGCTCTGTGTTTGGTTGCCACTCGTTGGGACAGCAGAGTTACACTGACTGGCTGTCCAACTGCCTTCTGTTGCAAGGCCTGAAGAAAACCAGGATTAGTGGGACTGCCAAAGAGTTGTTGATGACTGGAAACAGCACCCCCTCCTCCTTCTCATCCCAGCCCCTCCCCCTCACCAGCACTGGCATGAACAAAGGCATGTATAAAGGCATGTATAACCTGTCTCTACTGGGCTTAACAGCCAAAAGTAGACAGGAAAATGGTTACTACACTAGTGAGCCCTTTTTGCATGGGTATGTAAACCTGGAGTGCTCTGGGGCAGCAGGGTCCTGTGGAACCCTGGCCTGTCTCTGGGAGCCACACAGAGAGGACAGGGCTGACAACTGCTTCTGTATTGTGCCTTTTGTTGTGCTGGGGCTCCATAAAGGCTCTCTTTGGCCCCATTTTGCTCCTGCAGCAGGAAGGGGCAGGGTGGAGCATTGAAGAAGAGGCTCTGTTTGTTTCTGCTGTCTTTGACTAACAGGTTGCAGAGGTGAATGGTGAGCTTCCAGTCCCTTTAGGCTTACTCCAGTTATAGGTGGTTGAGCAGTGGCCTCAGAGGGTGGCCAGTGGAGGGGTTCAGAAGAATGTTTGCCTTCCACTTGTTGAGGTCTTGATTTCTGAGCAGGATTGGAGGGTGTCCGGATGCCTGGCAATGGTCAAGTTGCTGAACACTAAACTAAGGGTTCTTGAGAGGTCAAAGGTCAGCCTCAGGGTCACTCCCCCTACTGTAGCTGGATAAATACTCCTGTGGGTAGGGAGGCTTTGTGTGCTCTGAGGGCCATTGAAGTATCTTTTCTTTATAATTTAACTATTCAGCGCTCACACCCATGGAGTTTAATGAAGGCAATGAGGAGGGCCTCGCCTGGAGAGGTTGTGAGTCTGTCCAGGTAGAAAGCATAAAGCCCCAGTGACCAGAAGTCGGAGGAGGAGTTTGAGTTCCTTTATTTGTACATTGTTTGCTTGCTTTAGTGAGCTCAGGATTGTATATCATCTGTTTATTTTCTTTGGTTTCTTGTGAGCCCAGCACTAACCACAGACAACATTTTGTCACCAACATTCTGCTGGGGCCTGGTTGTATCTGGAAAGCAGAGGCAGCCTATTCAAAGCCTTGTTTGTTCCTACTTCCTCTAATGAGTCTCAATGCTGCAAAGCCCCTCTGGAAGAAGCCTGGTGGGGCCAGGGGGGCTGGGGACACCACTGGCTTTGCATTTGGTGACTGATTTCCTCTCAGTCCCCAAGCAACCGTGTCTAGGAAAGGTAGACACGGGCTGACCTCACAGATTGCCTCTCGCTCGCTCCATCAACATAGCAGTTCCTGCTCCCAGTAATTCTGGCCTACAGACATTTCAAAAGTAGCTGTGCATTAATTAGGGCGGTGGAGCAAGGGGAGACGCCACAGGGTTTGGAAACATCTCTCTATGAAGGTGTGTGAGGCATCCTTGTTCACCTATTCTGTGGAACAAATAGAGGCCAGCCAGTCACAGGTGTGCTTTGTAATGGTTGCGCTGAGTGAGTGTGACGGGTGACCATTAGTACACATCTGTGCTCTGGGAAGCAGGGCTGGATCTGAGCTGCCTGGGATGGTGACAGGGTTTCAGTATAGCCATTGGCTGGTCCCTGTCTTGCTCTGGGACCAGCAAGCCATACATGGGGGAGTTTCTGGTGGTAGTGAATTACATGGAGTATATTTATGGGCATTTGGATTCTATTTTGTTTATTGTGTTTTGTTTTTTTTGTGTTTGTGTTTGTGTGTGGTAGCATAGACGTGCATAGCTTGCTTTGTCCTGTTCTGAAGGAGTTAGATTCTGGTAAGAGGCTCTTCACTGAGCTGTCTTGACTGTCAGGACCATGACCTCGAATGTGAGTCAGCTTCCCTAGAGTTTGTAGCCCAGGTCCTTGTTCAGAGACCTCAGTAAAGCAGATACTACAGGACACTGGGTTTGGAAAAGGTAAAGGGGGGTGTGTGTAAAAATGTTTCTGGCATTTTAATCCCTGTTCCCCCTCAGTGTTAACTGTTGTTTTAGTTTAGTTCCCATGATGCTCCACTGTGACTGTCCCCAGTACCTTTTCTCCCAGTGTCTAGAGTGAACAGAATACCTGAAGATCTTAAAGAAGTGAGAGTTCCTGGGGGCTGAGGGGATGGGGAGACCCTAACTGCTTGGAAACCTCTCACTGCATTAGTTCATACTTTACACGGTTTCACTGACTCTAGAAGGACTCGTTTATCTCCGAGTTTTGTTTTGTTTTGTTTTTAATTGCTAGATCCTCCATGGCACCCCCTGTCATTGGCATAGTACAGTGAGGTGTTGTTATTGTTGTTGTTGTTGTTGTTGTTTTTCATGAGCTCTTCAAATACATTTGTTAAATACCACATTTTTAAGAAGGGTGTGTGACTTGGGTAGAGTGGTCATAGATCATCCATGCTCCCGTATCTGGGTGATGACTTCCTTCCAAGGCTGCATTTTCCCCTTTATGAGTCTAATGGGAAGGTGTTAGCCTAGTGGTTAACCACAGCATCCTTTATATTGTACAGATTGCATTTTGCCAAGTCCCTTTGTATTGAGTGTGGGCCTGCCACTGTGCAGGGTGCCTTGAGTGAGCAGTCTCATGCAGTCTTCATAACCCTACAGGACAGACATAGCACATGCCTGGATTTTATGGAGGCAGAAATGAAGGAGACTGAGGAGGTGGAGGGAAGAAGGAAGGAAGGGAGAGACACTCTCTGCCAGGTCAGAGAAGCAGGCTACACCCCTGCCCTCCTTAAGTGTCTCACTCTCTGTGAGAATCCGGCACAGGAATCATCCTAAAGGCACTGGCATAACAGAGGTAGTATCTGTGAGAGCTTTACTCTGAGTGTGAGGACCAGCCAACCCTTCTAGAAATCTGGTCCTCTGGTTGATGGGCTCTATTTTGTTCTACCATGTGTACCATGTCTGGTGGTTTTTAAGTGGTCTTATCCCAGACTGGGTGCAAAAGTTTCAGAGTACTCTAAAGATGAGTAGCATATAGTGCTCCACCCCAGCGGTGGGAAGAATATGCTGTGGGGAGAAAGGACCCTGGAGTCCAAGGTTCGAGAGACACAGGTGTTGACGAGAAGCCCTTTGTTGTAAGGGGTCCAGGTATTGACAGGTAGTGTGGGGCAGTAGGTAGACCCTGCCTTCTGCATATTTGACTATGATATGCCTCCTCACTTGGGAACAGACCAACCTGGATAGAGAGTTGGTCATGCAGTTTCTAGGAACCTACTTGTTAATGTAGTCAAGGTCATGGCCTAATAGAAAGAACTTCCACCCCCCTCCTAAAGCCAGGTGGCATCTAAAGCTTTCATTTGTTGTCCCCTCTCTCCAACTCCTACTTTAGCACACTACTGGAAAGTGTTGTCTGGGTGGGGGAAACAACCCAATTGTCTGAGGAGAGAATGATATAGGAGTATCGGCAGCAGTCAGTGAGCTCAGGCTTGGTTAACGTTATCTTTAACGGGAGCATCTAAGATGAAGAGGGAGAGAGAGAGTTAGTAAGTCTTACACCTAGCTTACTGTTGTACTTCTGTGGCCAGAGACAAAAAAAGGTTCCCCACATTCCCCACTAGTTCTGCTTGGGATTGGTGACAGAACCACCGTGTCCCCTGCCAACTCTTTGCTAATCATGACAGTGATGATGAACCAGCACAGTTACATACATAAACCTGCCATGTGTTAGGTCTGTGCAAAGTCCCCGCCATGTGCCCTCTGAGAACAAGGGCTTGATTCAAGAGAAACACTCATCTTTGGCCTCCAGGTTCCCCTGTGCCTGTGTGGCTCTCAAGCCTTGTCTCGGCCATGGTTAACAGAAGAAGCACTTTTATTACTCTATGCCAGGTCCTGTTTCTACTGAGAAGTGGCCTGGTATCAGGGTCCCCTAACTCAGTGGTGATGACAGCTAGCTTTCCTGCCCACCTCCAGCCCTGTCTACCTCCGTGGTGGCCATCACACCTGCCCAATGCTGATAGAAATGCCTAAAGCAGGTTCAGTCCTGTGACTACTGGCTCACATCCATCCCTCCTCATGAGATGTATGACCTATCTTGAGAGCAACCTGCATTCTTTCATGCTGCCAGGGGCCTGTCTTTCCAATCAAGTTGGAAACTTCTTGAAGGCAGCCCCGGTCATTTTTCTTTCTCCCAGGTCGCTCCCACCCATCCCTGTCTTGTCTGTTATCCCACTTCAGCTTTCTTTCCTACCTCCAAAGTGGGAGCGGATGTCTTTGCTCCTTCTCAACCATTCTTGACAGAAGGCTCTCCTAGGACTCTTCCCTTGAAGGATCTTCCTATACTTCCATGAACTGTGGCCACAGGCTTGGACACAACAGCCCTTGGCTTTTATGTACCCAGCCTGGTCACCATTGCTGGTTGCTGACTCCAAGAGACCATTCCTTATTTCAGACCTTCTGTAACTTACACCTTAACTGTTTTCATGTGCAAGATGGTAGCTAGGTCTTCTAAGCAACTGGCTAGCCCCTTTTCTCTGGAAGAGTTATGGTTTTATAGGACGCTGTAAACCAAGTGACTTGAGATGCTCTTTTGGGATCTTCTAGGACGACGTTTTTCTTCCCTGACATGCCATGGAGAAGCGACACTACTTGGTGATGCTTTTCCCATCCTTAGCTGTGGTCGGAAGTTACTCTTCCCATGTTTTATGCCTTTTCCCTCTATTAAAAATTACTGAAAAGGGAGCTGAAAGGAAGAGAGCTAACTGCTCAGTGGTCCCTGAACTCGGGAGGCGCTGGTGGGCAGTGCTGGAACCTGCCTTCTTCTTTTCTTTCTATGCAATTCCTTCTCCTTGATGTTAATACAACGTGTGCCCTTCCTAGACGTAATAAAAGGAAATGAAGACACGTTCTGAAATGAAACTTGACTCTAATCCATTCATCATCTAATACCAGCCTCTTTATCTTCTCTGCTACCTAATCTGGTTAAATGTCCCTGTTGTAGGATTTTAGTGAAAATCCCCTATTGGGAATAGGGTTTTTTGCAATTGGATTACTCTCAGTAAATGGCCCAGTAGTTCGCTTGTTTCAGCTTAATTTTTTTTTTCCTTTGTGATCTTACTGGGCTGAGTTATAGCCCAGCATGGGGGGTTGGGGTAGGGACAGAGCACACAGGGGAAGGGAGAGAGAGACGGGGTTTGTGGAAGGCACTGAGGAATATTTGAGATGTTTTTATTTTCTTTGTTTTCTGCTTCACCTCACCGTCTGCCCTGCCCAATACAACAAACCCATGTACTTCACCAGCCAGAACTGCCCATTTCTTGAATGTTCCCTGCTTATTAGCTCAATTCATCATTGTCCAGTTAATTTATGAGTTCTCCCTGACGGCCGCCTGATGAATATGGAGGTGCTGGCTGGGCCAGAGCTTTCTGGTTAAGTTCAGTCTCCCACTCAAAGGTGGGGTGGGGCTTCTCATCCAGGTTGAGTGAGTGGACACTTGCTTGCTGTGTCTCTGAGCCTGTGGAACCAGAGGGTGGCTAGGGAGGCTAGAGTGGGATTCTGGTCATACTGTTTTCGAAGCCCTCTCTAGGAGGGCCTAAGGGATGAAAGCCTCAACTTTCCACTCACCCGCTGATGGGAAAGTGAGGTCTTGGGTTCTAATGCAGATGTAGAGGAACTCAGAGGTGGATCTGAAGTAGGCCAGCGTGGAGAGCCAACCGCCTCTTACTTTAAAATGGATTAGCGAGGTGGGGAGTTTGCAGCGTTGAGGGCATCTTATGGCATCAAGCTGGGAGGGTGTTACAGGGGACACAGGCCCTGGCTCTGAAGCTCTGGGCTACGGAGACCCAGCTCACCGCGTCTCCCTTTGTTCTCCCTCCCTCACAGTCGAACAAAGTACCGGTGGTGCAACACCCCCACCATGTCCACCCACTCACGCCTCTCATCACGTACAGCAATGAACACTTCACCCCGGGAAATCCACCTCCACACTTACCAGCTGACGTAGACCCCAAAACAGGTAAGTTGGGGAACTCTGAAGGCCTCAGTCAGGAGCCTGGGCCAGGTGCGATGGGTGAAATGGGATCGGTGGGGCTCGGGGGGTGGGGGGTGTTCAAATTCACACCTGGGGGCTGATTGGGAAGTTCCATCTACAGGGATAAGATTTATGTCCGCACCTTTGGAGTCGGCTGCTTGGGAAAGCTGGCCTTGGTACTTTCCTAAGCTAACTAGGTAGCAATGAGATTACATCATGATTTTGAAGGAGTCCGGCCACTTGAGAGTGACTTGTTAAGAAGTGTACTCTTTAGGGACCACATCACCCGGAGTCTCTATTCCTTGCAGATCACCAGACCACTGTGCATTTTCTTCTCCCATTCCAATATATCGGATGTTTATTGTGAGCCCATTTTACAGATGTACAAACCGAAGCCAAGGAAGGTTTCCTCATTTTATCCAGCTGTGTCATAAGCAGAGGCTATGCACTGCATTCAGTCTCTGCGCCTGTCAGGAAGTCTACATTATAGTGCCCTCTACGTAAGGATCTAGTACGGCAGGCAGCCTCTCTGAGCCCTCTGTGTGGATGCTGGATGCCTCCTGGCAGTTTGACTGACTGGACGAGGTGGCCAAGCCTGCCGGAGGCTCCGCCAAGTACAAGGCTCCACTTGCAGCAGGCAGCATCTCATTTGAATAATGGTAGGCCAGGGAATAGCTTTTAAATGGTTATCGTAAACCATATGATTAACGTCTGAGGAGTGTTTATTTTCCTCTGCGAACATTCTTTCAAGTGTGCAAATGGCTCAGTGTAGGGTCCAAGCCCAGCTAATCTCTTTGCTTTCTGAAATAGAGAGAAAGCAAAGTGCGTCAAAATGTCACCCGGGGAGACTTAATTTACAGATTAAAAGCTTCCTGAATGAATTTCTTGAAAAATGAGATAGTTTTCATCCCCGTCCTGCCCCTTCGATCTTGGGTGAGTTCTGACGCACCGTGTCCATTTGGCCTCCCCCTTGGACTGGGCAGCTGGGCAGAGCCATTGCTCTCGAGCTAAATTGCTCTCCGGACTCCTCTTCCTGAGGATGAATGACCAGATGTGTGTCCTGTGCGGATAGGAAGTGAGCCGTGGTGTGTACTTTCAGCATATTCTTCCACGGGCCTCCGGGAGTAGCCCCTCTGGCCCGTGGAATCCCCAGTCAGCAAGTGAGGCTAGTGCCCACATATGCCTCTGCCCTCCAGGGAATCGTGGTCCAGAGCTGAACCCACCAAGCCCCCCAGCTTCTATCAGTTCAGTTCTGACTCCTGGGGCAAAGACACCACCTGACACTTGGTTTTTGCAGATTCTCTTCATGGGAGAATTGGCCTGCTTGAGGAGTTGGGTCTTTGTAAAGAAATCAGGTCACACCTCTGTGACTCATAGTGAGTTACAAGGCTGCCTGTAATCACAGCACTTAGGAGGCTAAGAAGGCAGGAGGGCTGTGAGTTCAAAGTCGATGTGGGCTGTATAGTTAGACTCCTGTCTCAAAACATTAAATTTAATTATTTAATTATTTAAGCCTTACAAATCAGAAGTATAGCTCTTACATAGGCAAGCCACCAGAAATAAAGGGTAACTGACCCAGTTCCAAAGCAAAAGGAGTTAATAATTATCAGTTGCTCACCTGAAGTATGCCAGTAATTTTAATTTTTTTTTTATTACTTGAAGTAATCACTTTAAGTAATCACTTTAGTCATATGAGGCAAAAATACCCAAGATGGCGACTCCTTGGTCTCAATCAGTCAATCACACCAGCCCATCTAGAATGAGCTAACTCACTGTTCAAACGGATCTGTAGGAAAATAAGAAGGCTGGGACAGTCCTACCCCCACACCCCTCCTCCCCAAAAGCCAGGAATGGCCTCCAGCTGGGATATGAAAAGAGACAGGCCCTTTCCTTATTCGCTCCTTGCTGCCCCTCCCTCCATAGTCCTTCTTCCTCCGTACCAAAAAATCGCTGCTTCTTCTTGCAGGAATCCCAAGGCCTCCGCACCCTCCAGATATCTCTCCATATTACCCGCTGTCGCCCGGCACCGTAGGACAAATCCCCCATCCGCTAGGATGGTTAGTACCACAGTAAGCAGTTCCAGTTTTTAATTCCCTTTTTGTTTCTTGCATGAGCATGCTTATTAGTTTGCGTGTGCATGTGTGTATTCATGTGTGTGAGTGCACATGCATGTGTGAGTGTGTACATACACACACATGGCTGAGTGCATGTTTACAGAGGGACAGTTGGTGGGACAACACAGGGACAATGCTCTTGAAGTATCCTGTGGGTTTGCAGAGGGATTACACCATTTCAGTGAATGACATTGAAAAGGGTCAGTGGTGATTGCCATTGTGAACCCACTGTCCCCCAAGATGACCAAAAGTGACTCTGGGAACCACAGAAGCCTATTGTGGCAGTGGCAACCCAAACTGGACTCATGGTATTGGGTAGGACTGAAGAGAATCGCAGCTACGACCTCAACCTTCACCCCAAAGGCTGATAGCAACAGTGGAAGGAAGGAAGGAAGGAAGGAAGGAAGGAAGGAAGGAAGGAAGGAAGGAAGGAAGGAAGGAAGGAAGGAAGGAAGCTCATGCCGTCTTCCAAGCATCTCTGAGAGTCTCTGCATGGCTGATGCTTTGCCCAGCTATGGGGCACAGAGGGATAAGGGGGACCCTCCATGGAGCATTGGGGGCCGGGCTGCCTGAACGTTGACCCTGGGCCCTGGCATGATGTGTTTAGAATTCAGAGCAGAAAGGCCTTTCATGTGAAGTTTATCTTGTACTGCACAGCATGTGCTGCGAGCATGCACGTAATGTTTGACACTCTTATGTTTTTACACATCTATCTCTCTATTTTACCAGTGACCTCTAACATTAGAAAACAGAGGGCAATGTGGAGGGCTGAAAGAAGTTGTTAAATTTGGGTCTTAGTGAAGGCAGATTTTTGTAGTCTTAAAGATGGTGAAATTTAGGACTAGGACCCCACCCTAACCTTTTTCTCCGGTGGATCAGCGATCCTTTGCTGTGTGCTTTCTTGTTGGTCTAAAAACAACAGGTCGCACTACGCCATAGCTACACTAAGTCTCCTGTGGTTTCCGTTTCTTTGTCTTATTTTTGTTTGGTGAGGTAGATGGGAGGGTTGGACCTAGTGATTCTCCACCCGGAAGGAACTGAGCCTCTATACTTCAGTCATCCCTTTCTGCTGATGAGGGGATACGGAAGGCGAGATGAAAAGGAAAAGCCACCTCAGACAAGCCTCTGTCAGGGAAAGTTGTGTGTCTTTCAGGAGGATGCTATTCTGCATGCTGCTGTATTTTTTAATTATTGTAATGAGGTGTGATTGTCTATTGGTTACCCACAATTCTTCTTAGGGACTCTCCCCCCCAGAAACTCTTGTCAACACTTGTTAATTTGACAAAAGGCTACAAATTAAGCTCTGTTAATTTAATGTTTTCTCACTGAGATCTAAATACCGAAAGAGGCCCAAAGCGCAAGTGAAGTCCTTTGATTCGCTGTCCTTTATTTTGGTATAAATTTACATTCATTATTGTTTTCCTTTGGATGTGGAGCCCTCAATTAGTGTGATGGCTCCATTAAAGCAAGCGAGCCGTCGCCTTTAATTATTACAACAAAACACCTAGTCTCGGCTTGGGGAGAGGGTCTCTATTGACATAAGCAGAGGTTATAAAATTTAATTAGCCATTCCTATCAGATTTATGGCATTCAAATTGTTCTGTGTTTCTTCCCTTTGATCCTGCCTGTACAATCCCCAAGATTTTTGTTCTGATCAAATGAGAATAAAGCTTACTGTACGAAGAGAACGTCCCCCTTCTTTTTCCCTTTCTTGTGCCCACCCCCGGCCCTCATTTCTAGTCTCTCACTTCTTTTTACCCCTTTTTTGTAGGCAAGGTCAGCCTGTGTACCCAATCACGACAGGAGGATTCAGACACCCCTACCCCACAGCGCTGACAGTTAACGCATCTATGTCTAGGTGAGTTGCTGTGACTTCTTGTGAAGCCCTTTTGTCAGGCCACCCAGGGCCCATGGACATGTGCGGATATAATAATATAAACCACTCTTCATTAGACTTTACTCCTGAAAAAACACAGGAAGTTACCTTGACCTTTCAACGTAAGTGACGCTGATCTAAAATTTTGGGAGTCTATCCATGGAGCAACATACTGTCACACGTTAAGAAGGCAGGGTGGGGCTCAGAGAGGTTCGGCAGTTAAGAGCACTTGATGCTCATGAAGAAAACTTGGGTTCGGTTCCCAGCATGCACGTGGCAACTCACAACCATTTGTAACTCCGGCTCCAGGGGATCCAGTGCCCTCTTCTGGCCTCTGCTAGCATGTGGTGCACATACCTGCAAGCACAGATAACTCACACACTTGAAAATAACTCTCTGAAGATGACAGCAGCCAAGTCAGGGGAAGCAGCTGGAATGGCGTCACTTTTGAAATCATTGTTCCTCTGTTGTCCTCTGCTGGGTAAGGAGGGAGGAAATGAAGAAAACTTATGATGATTATTCAGAGAATTTGTAGAAACTCTGGTGGGTGTTCTCTGACCATTTCAGATGCTGGTTCACAGTCTGATATAATAAGCTATATTCTAGCCCCTCAGAGCAGCAATGTCCAGTAGAAACCTGATGGGAGCTACTCTGCATTTTGCATTCTACATTATTTTTACCTTTTTTTCCCTCCCCCTTCCCCCACTTACATGTCAAGTCACTTTAAGAAGGTCACCCTCCTCCCCCTACGGTAAAATGTTTTTGGTGACACATTGTATCTGCCACTGACCTGTACAATGCTGCTAAATCTTTGAAAGTTGTAAAGAAACTATGTCTGCATCCATTCCTACAGACTCATACTTAAGCATATAAGCATATATACAGTGTATGTATGTATCCCAGGACTCATTTTCCTCTCTCTAATTAATTCTGGCTAATATTTTTCAGTGACTGCCAGTTTATTTACAAACTGGTTGGCAGTGGTATGTTTAAGTAGTCACTAATTGCCCCTAATGATAGTTTTAGTTTCTGTTCATCCGATTTTCCGTTGAGTTAATTAAATCGGTGGAGGTTTAGACTTTCCTGATGGGCTGAAGCAACCAATCCATTTGGATGATGCCCCCTGATTCAATTAGCACGCACTGCACGGCACGGATGCTGTCCCCCAGCCGGCCAGCCTCTGTCTCTGTGGTCTGTGGCCAACATGGGGAGCCAAAAAAATGGGAGAAGGGGCCGCAGAGAGTGCCTGGCATGTTTCCTTTCCTGCTTGCAGGAAAGCAACTTTGGTCGTGGGACTTGCACCCACTAACAGAAGTATGCCACAGTATGGCTAGAGTTTATAGTGCATGCATGAATATCATGCAGCCTGAAAGACCCATTCCCCACGTGTGATGGATCATCCTAATTTCAGAATCCGCGCCTGTATGAGTTAGGTAGGAAAATGATTTTCTGCAGTCTCTCCATTGGAGAAAGCAGAAAGGTTACCCACTCATTAGATAATGTCGTCACAGTCCCTGTAAAGCTTGAGAGCAAACGGGGAACCTCCTGGGAGGAGAGAGGGGGGCCTGCTTATGATCCCAGCTCCATCCCGGCATTCACATGCCGCTCCTGATTCTTTTCCTGCTTGTTTGTTCTGCGTATCCAGAGGTTGAAAGCGATGAAGTAATCGTAGGATGGGGACTGGGGGTTAAGCTTATTGATTGAATTATCATTAGGAGTCTAGCTGATGATTTATAGGTCGCAGAGGGTGGAGGGAAAGAAGGGGGTGGTGGGAAGAAAGGTTGGGGGCTGGCAGTACAGGGCAGGGGGGGGGTGGCCGATTCCCCAGGTAGGCCAAATGAAAGGTAGCTAGTTAGAAAGCGTATACAGCAAATTAAATACATTATTGTGGTAATGGGGCGACAGAAGTATAGGTCTATTATACGTATGGCAGTTATAGCGAATGTAGGCAGCTTGCCCTGTTCCAGAACACCCTTTGATATTTATTCTATTCAGCAGCAGGGCCAGGACTTCTCAGAATTAAGTGATGGGTCATTATACTTTAAACACCATGGAGAAGCCTAGATTGGCAATTAAACAGCTCTTGCTGACACTCACTTGTGCCACCCTGTGACCCCCTTTAGATTGAGATGTTGGAGCTCCGGGCCCTCAGCCTGCTAAATTGGGCAAGGCTCTTCTCCTGACGAGAGCAGGCCCTGAAATCTGCCGGCTTCAAAGGGAGCGAGATCATGTATAAACCATAATGTAGGTGCACCGTGGCTCACAAAAAATAAGGCAGGAAGAGATGAAATGTTACAAGTGCGAGAGGGGGTGGCGAGAGAATAATGACGATCCGCACGCGACTCAAAGCAGGACGGCTGCACGGGAAAATGCATCCCACGGCCTGTGCATAAAATCAAGGCCGGCAGATGACGTGCCGCTCACAGAAATGTGTCAACAGTGAGGCAAAGTGAGAGTGAGCGTGAGAGAGGCCCCTGAGACAGCCAGAAACAAAAATTAGTTGTCCTTAACAAGTTAAGGTTCATCATTATATTCTGGCTTCCAGCCATGAAAACAGACAGGGGTGTATAATGAGCTGCTTAGAATTTTTTTGAGGGTGTTTCATGAGGCAGTTGTCTGTAGAAAGGGGGTTCATAGGTGAAGGTGCATGTATCCTGTGTGAAGATGTATAACTGTTGTACCTTTTCCACGCGCACCAACGTGTGGAGGTCAGGGGACTCGAGAGCGCGCATTCTTTACGGTGGTACCCAGCTCTGCCTCCACCCCAAAATGAGCTCCAGCCTTGGTGCCTGTCTCGTGTTTGTCTGCACACAGAGATCACACGTGCCCACATGGGGTTTCTGTCTTTCTCTCCTTCATGTGTTTGTTCACATATTCTTACACTGCAGGAAAAGGACATATATGTATTTGAGACTTTCATAGTAAAAAGCTTCTTTCTACCCGCCCTTCATTCAATCTTCCGGTAGCTTGTGTTCTTAACTGGCCTTTGCTCTCTGGGCTGGGAGCGATGGGAGGAACGGATGTGACATCAGAGCTCAAGGATTTATGTCTCCTTTTTTCAGTTTTTAGGGGGTGGGATGTTGGTTTGCTCTCCCTGCCCCCCTCCCTCCTGCACCCCCAATCTCTCTGATTCCTATTGAATCATGTCATTGTTTCCAAACTCCAGTTCTGCCTTAAGCCTGCAAAAGTGGCCAGAGGGTGGGATTTCTGAGGCAGGTGTCTACAGTGACTCTGGGGACCCTGCAAAGATCCGTGTTCTCTGTGGATATATTTGTCTCTGTTAAGATATACTGAGCCTATTCATTCTTCAAGTTTTTTGAAATACCTTTTCAAACGAACATTTTTATATTATTTGTCTCTCTGATCCACTTACAGAGGAACTTTGTAAATAAATACAAGAGCCCTTTGAAATACTCACTGTGATGAAGTTTCACTGAAACCCCTCTCCTAGACCTCCCAGAACTCATTTCTCCAGAGCAGGATGCTGGTCCACGCTGGTCCCTGGGTGATAGTTGTCCTCTTCTGGTTTTAGTCGTATTAGAAGGGCAGCCATTGCTTCAATCCAGCCTGGATTTGCCACACCTGAGCAATCTGTCCTTCTCCCCCTTTGCCCTATTTTTGTATACACTGTGTGCTTCTTCAGTTGAGGAGGTCTCTTTCTACCACACAAACCAAACATGTCATAAGATGTGACAGCTGTCTGTCCTGTAGCTAGCTGAGAGTCTGCCCTGGCAACAGTGGGTTTAAGACCAGCTTTTGTGTCCTGGCAAAACTGTGTGTTGGGAAATGCCAATTCAAGGGACTGAAGTGTGTTCTGGGGAACTTTCCCAGAAGTAAGTGCTGTTAGAGGAGCTGCTAACTCCTGACTGTTTTTCCTACAAATACAATTTTTATCATTTATAAGGCTTTTGAATGAGGCACAAATAACCTATTAGGCAACAGTAAGAATAATACTTACTGGAGAAAGGGCATGTAAATCAGAATTCAGTGCTTCAGAGAGAGAGAGAGAGAGAGAAAGAGTGTGTGTGTGTGTGTGTGTGTGTGTGTGTGTGTGTGTGTGTATGTGTGTGTGTACACACACATATTCAAACACCCATGACTTAAGATGAGAGTTGTTTCTCTAGAAGAATAGTTCCCTCTCTGTTTCATTCACTCTCTCATATCACTCTCAAATGGTGGGCACAGTAACGAAAAAAAAAAAAAAAATTGGATTTCTCTGTATCACCAGAATGAGGCCTAATGAGGCATTCAGAACACCGTCAAGACATGTATGTACATTTCAACCCCATTAATATTTTATTTAGCTGTCAATATACAACAAAAGATATCACCTGTTCTTCTAGCAGTGATCAGGGCTCAGGAAATCACCTTCTTAGGTGCTGAAGGTTATGCCTCAAAATCCAAATGGATGTGTGATTTCTGGCTGGTAGTCCAAGCCTACTTTTCTACCCAAGTACATCAGTTGAATTTGTCTTTTGCTAAAGATGTTAAAAATAGTAATGTCTCATGTCAGTAGCAATAACGAAGGGGAAGACTGGCTTTAATGACATTATGAGAATCATTATGTTTAATTTATCACTAATTAATGCTGACAGGTTTCATATGCCTTGGGTTGCTTTCATGTGAATGTTACTGCGCTTTTTTTTTTTTTTTTGAAATAGTGTGTACACATCCCTCCTCATTCATTCATTTTGATTCTGACGATTTACACAGCTTTCTGTCCTCTAGGTTCCCTCCCCATATGGTCCCTCCCCATCACACTCTGCACACGACCGGCATCCCTCACCCGGCCATCGTCACACCAACAGTCAAGCAGGAATCCTCCCAGAGTGACGTCGGCTCACTGCACAGCTCGTAAGTGTTACCGCGTTGTTTCATCATGATCTGTCGGCTTGCTGGCCAGCCTCTCCTGTTTTGCTCCTAGTGAGCATCTGGTCCATGTGGAGGAAATGCTCTCTAGCAGAGCTCTCCAATTGTCTCGCTGCTGCTTCAGAGATCTCCGTGGCGTGCACTTGAGTGGACTGGGGGTGGCAGTCACTCTCTGCTAACCCTTGAATGAAACATTGGGGGCTTGGTTCAGCGAGTGAGACAAAACCCTGAGAAGCTGGGTCCATCACCCTGAACTGGGAAAGTGACTATTTCAGAAAATCTCAGCAACCGTGCCTCCTCTTCCAACTGTTGGTGCATGATCTTGGGGGCCGAGGGTGGAGGAGACTGAAAGTGAAGAAGAACTTTTTACTTGAAACTGATACCAGGCTCGGGGAGGAAGGAGGAAGAAGAAGGAGCATGGGATCTGCTTTGGGGGGAGGTTGACTCCATGGTTGTTTATTGGATGGTATAGGCCCATCTCCTTTTGCCTCTATCCAGAAAGCATCAGGACTCCAAAAAGGAAGAAGAGAAGAAGAAGCCCCACATAAAGAAGCCACTTAATGCATTCATGTTGTATATGAAGGAGATGAGAGCAAAGGTGGTGGCCGAATGCACACTGAAAGAGAGTGCAGCCATCAACCAGATTCTCGGGCGCAGGGTAGGTGCGCCCCCACCCCCCACAACCCCACCCCATAGAGCAGAACCACAGAGATGGACCAGAAGCGCTGTGTCAGGTGGTACTTTCCATTCATTATCTAGAGCATTTCTGCCCAACCCTGCCCCTCTGAATCTCTGTATGGCTTCCATCTGTCAAGACCATTGTGCTTTTGAATGGCATTTGGGATAGCCACATCCCTGACCTACCTGTTATAGATACAGCAATGGTGGGGGGGGGGCATAGAGGACAGATATGCTTTCTATGAGTACCCCTGTTAGTGCCCAGCGAGCTGTCAGTATCTGCACATTCCACCATGTCTGGGTGAACTTGTGCTCTCACAAAGCATCGAGTCTCATTTATCGCCATGGCGTAGATTGTGATGTTTCTGTGTCTTTCTCTCCCTGCCCCGTGTTCCCCACAGTGGCACGCCCTGTCCAGGGAAGAACAGGCAAAGTACTACGAGCTGGCCCGGAAGGAACGACAGCTTCACATGCAGCTGTACCCTGGCTGGTCTGCACGGGATAACTATGTATGTGGTCCGCTTTCCGGAGAACTCAGTCTTTGTGCATATACTGGGCGTCTGTGAGGACCCAGAGGATGGCTTAATGCCTACTTGAACTAAGCCTCAAGACCGTTCACTCTGTCCACTGTTGGGATCTGTCCCTGACCCCTAACTGAGGAGCTTGGCATAGACTGATTTAGGACATCTGTACCTCTTTGCCTACCCTTTAGAAAAAGTGGAGCTTCAAAGTGCATCTGAAAGGACTTAGAGTCCAGATTGAGCTCCTGCCATGAGTGGTTCTGCTTCATAAAGACCACACTGAGTGCAGGAGTGTGTTTTACTCCTCACAGGTCTTCAGCAGGGTGTGCACCCATGGGGAGGAGAGCCAAATACGCAAGTGCTGCCAGGTTGTCTTAGGAGTTGGGAGCATATTTCATCCTGAGAAAGGCATGATGGGAGTATCCCTGGAAGTAGCCAGCCGAAGTCATCTTTTGTTAGGGAAGCTGAAAGGGCTCTGGGCTCCACAGCGGTAGAAAAGGATGTGTCACATGACACGCGTGTCACATGACACACATGTCGCATGACACGCGTGTCACATGCTTCTGACCTCTATTGCTTGACTCTGTCTTGCTTCTTAGACATCATCTTAACATGATTGTTGTTTTCACTTCTTGCGTTGATGGCATACTACAACTCCGTTCTTCTCTGGAGTCCTCTGTTACTTCTCACCAAATATCCTGATCCTGCATTTGGCCCAACGGGTCTGAGTTTTTTCTGCCTAAGTGGAATCGCCTCTGCTTTGTCTCTTTATTGCATCATAGCTGGTTTCAGAAACCTTCTTTTCCCATCTACTCTGATGTTAACATCCAACTTGTCTTGCAGCCAGCACGGGCTCTCCTTCCTCTTCCCTCTCCGGAAGGTCCCAGGGCCAGGAGAATGTTTGCCTGTTGCTGCTGTAGGGGAGAAGGAGGATGGACTCCATTCATCTGAAGAAGGGCTAGCTCTTTCAACTCTCTTCACTCTTTTCCTCACACCTGTAGCAGGAGCTGGCTCGCCTGCTACTGACCATGTAGACAAGGAGACTTGACTGTGCTTCATTGCCATGCCCCCTACCCATGATCCTCCAGGTCTCCCTTCCTAGACAGCACCTCTGCTCCTGAGAGAGCAGCTCTTGGCACTAGCAGATCAGCATCATGAGCTGTCAGCTATGCGGGAGCTTTCTGCTTGTTTCTGTGTGTGCACTGCTAGAACACCTTTCCTTTGGGATTGAGAAGAAGAGATGAGCTGTTGACCCTTCCCATGCACTATCCGTGTACCCACACCCAATCCCAGGTCAGCTTCAGCAGCAGACAGCTTCCTGTACATATTCAACGGTATCATCTCGGGATAGCTGTCATCCCGACTTGTAATAGTTCCAAGAGGTCAACTCTAGCTTTGGCTCTTTACAGACCAATCCGCAAGTCATCGAAAGGGTATCCCAGGGCGGGATGCAGCTTCTCTATGGCTACTGCATCCCGAGGCATCCCAGGCATCCGAATCTTCATAGGGCCTTCACATAAAAGGTGCACAGTTGGTGGACCATGTGTCACTCACACTAGGCTCAGGGTAGGTGGCACCTCCTGGGATTGTTCAGGACGAACTCTCCCAAAGAGACAGGCAGACTTTGGTGGCAGTGTCAGAAGCATTCATGTTTGACTTGCAGGGAATCGCTTAGACCCTGTCCAGAGCCTTCTGTGATGTGCTCTCCAGACGTTTCAGAAGGGTCCCATGGCACTTCCCCTGACCACTGCATGGGAAGGTAGCTGGCTAATGGGAGCCACTGAGGTGATGGGAGGACCGGGTTAGAGTGATTCGGATGCAGGACTGCAGGAACTTGATCTCTTGGCTCTCAGGCTCCTCCTGTCTCGGCATCTCATTACACACGTGTGGGAATGAGTTTGCCCCTTCCTTCTGTGCACCAGGGAAGAATTTCACCTCTGGGTTTGATTCTGGTGAGAACTGGTTGACATTCCTTTTTCATCAATTTGATGAAGGAGCTTCTGCAGAGAGCCGAGGTTACGGTGAAGCCCAGGAGGTTCTCCTGGGAAATGTGTCCCGCGTCAGACTTTCCTGTCTTTCCAGCCAAGTGTGCCTTTATGTCACTACCTTAGTGAAGTGCATTGGAGTGAAACCCAATCTGGGTGCTCAGTCTTGACCTGTCCTTCAGGAACCCGGAGAAGCTAGCTGGGTACCATAGTAACAGCCAGTTGACCCAGCATCACAGTAGAGCATTCCTTCTTCTTTCCTGACTTAAAGGTTCTATGTGCCCACTTGTTTTCTTTCTTTTGTTTATCTCTTATGCTTTCTCTTGTTACAGTTAAAGAGGAAGTGGCCTCCTCTTACATACTCATGTCCTCGTCCCATTAAAACCCCATCCCTGTCCATTTGGAGTTAGTATCTGCACAGCACTTCACTCAACCATGGACATGCCCTCATCCCAGGTGTCACGGCACAGCAGAGAATTCTGTAGGGGACTGTGAGATAGCCCTGGAGTATGTTTGGGGGTGATACAAGCACCCTCCAGCTATACTGTTTCTCTTGAGTTTTTTCCCTGGTTCCTAAGTCAACTGTTGTCAAGCCGCCTGCCCACCCACTCAGAGGCAGCCGTGTGGCTTTTCCTTCCGTTGCCTTCCCATTGCATGCCAAGAAACACAAAAGGATCTAGTGTATACCTGCACATAGGGTCACAGCACATGTCATTCAGTGGCACAGACAATACACTCCGATATCTGAGAAGCCCTCTCTGAATATTTGGACTCATCCAAGCCTGACACAACCTTAGGGTTGCTACATACATCCCCGATCCTTCTCTCTTTGGTGATGATGTCACTGTCCCAGGAAAACCTTTAAGCCAAGGTGGCAACATTTAGATAGTCTCAAGCATACAGGTCTGTAAGGCCACAGTTGCCTCATATGGGCTGAAGAGCTCCCTGCTGCCCTGCTGCCCTGCTGCCCTGCTGCCCTGCTGCCCTGCTGCCCTGCTGCCCTGCTGCCCTGCTGCCCTGCAGTGGGCCTGGTATACCCCAGATCCTTGCTCATTCATTTGACACAGTCAGGCTGAAGGGTGATAATGACGTAAGGCAGTCTCCTCACCCCTGAGGTGTCAAAGAATGGCTTCTGTGGAGAGCCGAGGACAGTACTTGGTAGAAGACATGGTCCGGGACTGAAGCAATTGCTTTGAGACCACTTGGTCAGTACTTGGGTTTTCTCCTGCCTCCACCTTGTCTTAGCTGTGACATCTCAAGAGTATTCCCTGGCCTCTCTGTACCTGTTTCCTTATCTGTGTCATTGGACTGACGACAACATGTGTGTTGTGTAGCGCTGTTGCCAGTTTGGTCACGCCTGGTTCCTTATGCGTACTTGACAAATGCTGGCCGTTGCTAGTGTTAGGAGTGGCCATTACAGTGAAAAGCTAGACTTAGAACAGTCCATAATTTTAATATTTGTTAGGAGCTAGCCATTCTCACAGCATGACAATATGGGTTATACAGACGCCTCCCGGTTTGCCATGGTTAGACTTACCATTCTTCAACCTCGTGGTGTTGTGGAAGTGCACCCCTACAAGCCACTCTGCTTTCCACACTTAAGAAAGCATGCAGTCTGTGGCACAAGCCACTCGATGCTTTACACTGAGGCAGGCTTCGTGGTAGACAACGTTGCCTACCAGTAGGCTACCTGTGTGTGTTTAAAGCAGGCGGGGCTAAGGTGTGAGATCCTGAATGTTGGGTGTAATGCATGCATTTGTGGATTGTAATCTCAGGGACCAGTGATATGGTTGCTGGGGTATAATCAGAGGAATCTGTAGCCAACATAAGAGAATGAGGGGTCCCTTCCCTTGGCTTATGCGTGTCAGCCCTGCAGTTGTGAGTTTCCCTATTGGTTTTCTTTTGTAAACACCCCTACTCCCACTCTGTACCATTTTTTTTAAAAAAGAAGGATCGCGCTCCATTTCAGAAAGAAACCATTTTGGTAGGGACACGTCGGCCTTGATAGTGAGAGGCTGCGGGGTAGGCCAGCTATGGACCACTGAAGGCTCCAGGTTTCTCTACTCCCTTGGAAGTGGATTCATCCTGCTTCTGGCTGTGGTTCTCCTTCCCTCCCTCAACCTTCTTGCCTCCTTCACTTCCCCTTTATGGAATCAGATCCTCTAAGTCAGGTTGAAGATTGATCTTCCTGCTGGGCCCCTTTTTTTCCCTCCCAAGAAATGTGTGTCTATCCCCCATCCCCCGCCTTGACCCCCCAACTCGGCAGTGTTCAAGAATTAGATTAGATAGATTTGGGAGAGAGGCAGCGATAGCAGACTGGTCCCCTCTTCTGGCTCCCCTGCCCTATGAACCCAGACCTCTCCCTCCTGGTCTATTTCTTGGCCTAATCTCTTGCATTTCTTCTGTTCATCCAGGGGAAGAAGAAGAAGAGAAAAAGAGACAAGCAGCCGGGGGAAACCAATGGTGAGCAAGGAGAGTCAGGGAGGTGAAGGTTGGAGGACCACTCTTATGTCAGGCTTCCCTCTGGGGGAGGCAGGAGAAATCCAAGGCCAGGACATTGTGGGGAACCCATCTTAGGCAGCCTTTTTTTGTTTATGTGTTTTTAATTAATTGCTTCATGACTGCCCTTTTAAAGCTAGTAGCATCCATTGTTGCATGAAAAGCCCGTTGTAACCCTAGCGGAATGTGTTTTTAAGTAACTGCCAAGCCTGTAACTAGAGGGCCAGCGTCAGGCACTCCTCCACCGGGCTTTAGCCAGCCTGCTTATTCTGTGTGTGTCTGAGGAGGGATGAGGGGGTTAGGGGGCCAGGAGGGGCGTGTGTGAGTGTTGGGTTTTAACTGGGCTGTTCCTGAATGCTCCGATGCATGCCTTTACAGTGGTAAATTGCACCCATTTTAAATTAAGGAGGTTTGTCATTCAGTAGGAAGAAACTAGAAATACTGCATAGGCAATCAAGGTCCCTAAGGCCAGGCTTTGACAAACAAACAAAAAAAGTTTGAAGGCTTTGTGTAATTTGTTCTTTTTTTTCAGAACACAGCGAATGTTTCCTAAATCCTTGCCTTTCGCTTCCTCCGATCACAGGTGCTAATGTGCTTTTGAGTCGTTAAAATAGTTTGATAAACTGTTTTTTTTTTTTCATTTTTCTTGCCATTTATAGTCATATTAACATTAAACACATACAACATTTGAACATCCTTTAAAACGATCGTCTACACAGTTGCGTTATGTTTCAGTAGATTTTTTTTCCCAGTTGCTTTCGTTGATTTTATTTATTTATTTATTTATTTTTACTTTAACTTCTGTCTCATTTTATCTATTGTTCCCGTAACAGTTGTTTATGCAGCATTGAACAGTGGTTTAGAGCTGAACTAACTGTGCAAATTGAATATGCAGTATTTCTTTAAAAGAGACTGATAAAGAAAACAAAAATGGAACAAACTCAGTAATAAACCTCCTTAATCTAATGGCATTATTTTCTGTTGCCCCACTAAGTTTCCTCACGCCAGCATGCCATCGCAGTATGATTTTTTTTCCTTTGCTTTTTATTTATTTACTTTTGTTTGTTTGTTCTTCCTTTCGCTTTTTGGCTTTTATCATCTACAAATCTGCTAGCAGATTACTGACCATGCCTGCTTCCAAGCCTGCTAGGAGCTCCTAACATCTAATAGCTCATGGCCTGTTTACCCTCTCCTCCCTCCTAATATTAATGAAAGTAGATTAAAAAAAAAAAAAAAAGACATCCCAAAAGCTGCAATATCCCAATACCCACAACCCTTTTCTTTCTTTATTTCTTTCTGTTTTTGCTTCATTTCGTTCTGTGTTTATTTATAGTTTTTATTCTTTGTTCATTTGTTTCTTTTCAAAACTGTGGTACTCAGAAGAAAAAAGCATGTGACGAATTTAACCTTCCCTCCACTTTATTTTCTTCTTTGATAAAAAGAAAATTAAGAGAGAGAGAGAGAAAAAAAAAAGCAGAACTAAAAAACAAACAGAGGAAAAAAAATAATTGAAAGAGCAAGTTCTTGGCCATTGCCGTCCTTTGGGCGGCTGGAGCCAGATCTGACAGTCCTTGATAAGGGATACTGCAGCTTTATTTGCAACAGCTATTGCACAAGTTGAATAAGTGTGATTTTTTTTTTAATTTTTTTTTTTAATTAAAGAAAGTTTAAAAAAAGAAAGAAAGAAAGAAAGAAAGAAAGAAAGTCAATATTTTGCTATTAGTAACCCGGTCATTGATTTATTCCCTTTTTTTATTTTTATTTTTTTCTTGTTTGTATCTCTCTCTCCCCCTCCCTTCCCCTTCTCTTGGCCTCCCTCTCTCTCCTCTCTCTCTCTCCCTGCCTCTTCCTCCTCCTCCTCCTCCTCTTCCTCCTCCTCCTCCTCCTCCTCCTCCTCCTCCTCCTCCTCCTCTGCCTGCTCCTTTCTTGAACTCATTCAGACCTGAGCGCTCCTAAGAAATGCCGAGCGCGCTTTGGCCTTGATCAACAGAATAACTGGTGCGGCCCCTGCAGGTGTGTATAGTCTCCCAGATTCGCTGTGCTGGTTTGCAGCTCTCTCTTCCGTTCCTTCCCCCTCTGGCCTGTTGCTTTGTAGCTTTGTGTGTGGATCGTAGAAAATACCAGGGAGCGGGGACCCTGCCAGTGTGTGGGCTCCACAAGGGATGTGCTTGTCTGCCAGCTGCCGCTACCCAGAATGCCACTGTAAAACAGTGTGTGCCTCCTCAGGGCCAAGACTCAGACTCCAGCGTGCCCTCGACCAGGGAATGTTGCCTGCCAACCCCCTGCCTTGTGATAGCTCAGGATCCTGGCCTAGGTAGAAGCCAATGACGTCACCTCCACCCCTCCTCTTATCTCTCTCTCCTTTTGTTTATTTTTCATTGTTGTTTTTGGTTTCCGGTTGTTGTTTTCCTTTGTGTGTATGTGTGTGCGTGTGCGTTTTATTGTTTTATTTGATTTTTTATTTTTTTATTTTTTTATGTTTTTTGGTTTGGCTCATAGAAGCTCTTTCCTTTCAAACCCTTGATGAGGGACAGTTGTCAAGTAGAGTCAAGATGATGCAGAAGACAATTAGAGGAGGTCTCACATCCAACTGAACACGACCCACCATTGTGTTGTATTTTTTTGTGTTTACCCTATGCTAACAGATGCAAATACTCCAAAGAAGTGTCGGGCACTGTTCGGGCTTGACCGACAGACTTTATGGTGCAAACCCTGCAGGTATATGACCATTCTGAGGCCTTGGGAGCAATCAGAGCCTTCTATCCTCTGCTGCCTTAGCGGGTTGATTTATTTTGCCCCCATTCACATCTACTTTCCTCCACCGGCATCAATAACTAATAAACTCTCATTCTTCAGATTTTCCTTGCTAATTTCATACCGTTTCCTCCCCCCCCCCCCTTTCCTCCCTGTTCTTGCAAAGAACATGTCCCTGGTGGCAAGGGCTGACAACCATGACCTTAACACACTAAGACAGATACTGAGGCTTTTCCTTTGAAAGCCAGCATCTTGGAACTGGCGGGCCCAGTGAATGACTGGCTGTCCTGCATACTGAGCAGAGAGCCACTGTGTCACCTCCCTACCCGTACCCCGCCCCCACCCCACCCCCAGGTGTGAAAGAGTCAGAACTTGAACTTGGCAGTGAGCATTCCCATGCACTTTTTTTTTTTTTTTAAGATGCTGGGATAAGTGCTTTGGGGCAGGCTACTTTAAAAAAATGAAAACAAAGTAACAACAACGGAAAAAAAAACAAAACGTTGTTTTTCTCTTTGTTTTTTCTCTTTGGTTGTTTTGTGTTTAAAGCCCACTTATCTGTATGGAGGAGCTCGTTAGCTGACATTGTTTTACAGTGCTGAGAAAGTAGCGTGGCATTGAATGGCATGCACCAGCTAACAGTCTGTGAGCAGGGACGGCAGTTAGATACTGCGGCATTGCCAGGCCTGCAGAGCAAACAGTCAAGCGTTTGTTCAAGACTATGTCCAAGCTTAGCGTGGGTCCCTACAAGCATCAGACCAGTCCGGAAGAGTCCAAATTGAGCCCCATGATCTGCCTGAAGGTTTTCCAATTCAGGGTACCGGCAGAGACGGTGTAGATACTTCCTTCTTGGTGGAGGGATGCTCTCTAAGTACCCAACCCCTTTCCTTTTCTTTTAATGACCACCTTTGGTTAAATTTGTTGTTTCTTTGTTCTGATACAAGCAGTCTTTGAATTTGGAATATTATGATGGTAGGTATCTCAATACCCCAAACACACATCCCTGTTTGTAGTACCTTCTGCGTCACGTGTCCCTCTTCCCCACCCCCCTGCCGTGCTCCGTGTCTAGACGTTAGATCAGATGTTCATCCCATCACATGCATGCCCACAAGTCTGCTGTGTCTCTGAGTCCCCTTCTCCGGTGCCAGTATGAGAGATTGCTGACCACACAGACCCCAGGGGAGAAAGTGCCAGCAAGTCATCCCTAACAGAAAGTTAAACAGATGGCCCTGTGGGAGTAAGGAGTAAGGAATCTGGCCTTAGATAGGTACCCAGTGGAAGAACAACTTCTTGTGAGCAGGTAACACTCAGAGATGACAAATCTTCAGAGCAGCCCCAGGGACTTCATGAGATGCTTGTATAAGGATATTAGGTATTAAATAGGGTGAGCCCGGGAGATAAGATACCTGCTTACCCTCTGTAGGTGATAAGTTGGTTAACGCATTTGTAGCACCTTGCCAGAGCGAGTTATATTTGACACCATTGCCCCATTCTGTGCCCCACAGTGAGACTGGTAGAGGTGCCAGGCCTCATATTTTTATTCATAAATGGTTGTTACTGCAAACTTAGCCTTAGCCTTTTCTTCAGAAGTTATTACTAACATTAACAAGGATAGCCCACCCTCTCCAACCTCCATCCTCAAATACAACCCATCTTTGCTTAGGTCCATGGTGGGCTATCTTCTCCCAACCAGAAATTCCTTAATACTTTTACCACCAGCAACAATAACAGTTTTTCAATTGGGTTTTTATTTTGTTTTGGTCAGATTAAAACGGTATCTCTCTGTACCTTAGCAGCTTGGTTTTTCCTAAACACATGTTGGGGGCCAACTGCATATCTGTTGTCAAAGAGGCTGAGGTGTCCCTGGACATAGGACATGGAGTCCAACAGGCCCCTGACAGTCTGCAGCCATCCTCTGGCCCTAGAAAGTTCTAGCTGCCATTTTTTCGTCCCTTTTGGACATTTTTGTTTTTTTAATGTGTTTGCAAGCTTATTTCTGTTATCTATTTGAGGAAAACCTTCCAGAATAGGGCCAGGAAGCACCCCTAGAATGTATACAGGAGAATCTAGGCATGGGTGCTTACGAGATTCCATCTTCTAAAATGGGATGAGGGGTGTCACAGTATGGAGCTTGAACAGGGAGGTACCCATCCCCCTTCCCTCCAGTTCTTCCCTTACACATTGCCATTGCCACACTGAGCTGGATGCTAACATCAGTAGAACATTCAGAAAAAAAATCAATACCATACACACACCACACATACACACACACACACACACACACACACACGTACTTGGAAATGGAGGCCTTTTCTGACCCACCCAGATGTTTGTGTTTCCGCTCCCTTTTGCCTCGGCCCACCCTATTTGGGGGAGCATCAGTCCATCATCATAGTCTCCCCATCCTGTGTTCAGAATGCGCCCCACACAGCCTCATGATCTGGAGAGGAGGGGTGGGGGGGCACAAGGAAAGCCTCAGCCATGTTCCTAGCCAGTCAGGATTCTTAGAGCCTACTTTTGTTTGGCGTTTGAGGACATTTTAACCAGACTGTTTTGAGCCCACCAAGTTGCTTCTTCTTCTTCTCACCCCACCCTGGCAGAGCCTGGAATGCTGCTTTATGCTGCCCTCTGGTTGCCCCCCTCTCACCCCGCTCTCTGCTCGCTCCTCCTGCCCCCTTACTTTCTCTATTCTGCTCATACCCTCCACGCCCTCCCCTTCTTTTCTTCTCCCCATTTTGAAAATGCATGGAGATCCTAGTCTGTGAGCATGTTTCGACCTGCAGGCCAAGGTGGTGTAAAATGGAGAGGTCTGTTTGTTTCAGTCCTTGGATGGGAGCAGACACCTTAGTCTGTGCTATTCTATCCCAAGGAGGGAGAGGAAGGCTGCCGGACAGGGCGAAAAGGGCCGTCCTTGCTCCCCTTGAGTTCCTTCCGCCCTAGACAGATCCAGATCCGTAGACCTCGGGCTCTCGGAGGTCAGGAGGACTGAGCATGCTCTCTTCCACCCTCCCCTCTTTTCCTACCCTCTGATACTCTATAGAGTCCATACCCCCCCCCAACATTCCAGGCCTAGACCAGAAGAACTCATGCAGTAAGCCCCGTCCTTGCAAAGGACACTGTCCTATGGGGTTTGCCTTCAAGCAGAAGGCATCCCAAAGGTTCTTCAGTGATAAATAGCTGGCCGGTGCTCGTACACTAGGTTCTGGACGGATCAGGACCCATCGTGGCCCTGACGGCTATATGAGGAGCCTTTGGATGAGCACCTTGCCAAATCTACATTGTTTTTATAGCATCAGTGGGTTGTTCCCCAGGATCACCTTTCCTACCAAGTAGGCTCCTGTCAGCCAGGGATGGAAGCGGGGAGGAAAGGCTTGAAGTCCCAGGCCTGATCTCTCGAGTTCTTTTCCTCCCCTTATCCTGTGATGATAAATGAGAAAGGCTCTAAGATTCTCACTCCTACTTCCCACACAAATGGCTTGTGGGGAGATGAGGCTGTGGTGTCGGCGCAGGGCAGATTTGGTTGTTCTGGTTCAGACTCAGATCCCAAGGGCCCTCCCTGTCACATCTCTGTGACTGGCTTGTGCTGTGTGCTCCACTCCTGGCCTCAGCAAGCTGACAAGGACAAGACCTTGCCCCTGCATACCACACTCATTCCTTGCAACCTTCTCACCAAGGGGGTGGGGAAAGGGAAACCCTGAATCTTTAAGGGGGGGGAAATACAAAACAAAAAAATATTTTTTAAAACAACTTTGAATCTTAATTTTATCCACAACCTGCAGGCCATGTCAACCAGTTATTCTTGTACTTTTGAATCATTTTCTGTTTTTCTTATTCTCCTCCTCCCCCACCTTTGTTTGCCCTCTTCTACCTGGTTTTTTGGTTTGGTTTGGTTTGGTTTTGGTTTGTTGTTTTTTGTTTTGTTTTGTTTTGTTTTTCTGATGGTTCTTCTTATTCTTTTTTTTTTTTTTTTCTTTTTCCTTTTCTCAGTTGGTTTTGTTTTGTTTTTTTAGTTTGGTTTGGTTTGGTTTTGTTCTCCCCCACCCCACCCACTCTCACCTTATTCTGACCTCTCGATTTGGTGTGGTTCTTAACAGACAAGGCCCAAAGCTTCTCTGGGCACCAGCAGCCTCACGGTGGTGGTGGTGGTGTTAAAACCTTTAAGCCTCTTGCTAGCGCTGCCTTCAGCTATATGGGCTCAACAGTCAGCATTCTGAGGGTTTCATATTGATAAGAGGCCACTGGGGAAGGAGCTCTGTTTTTCTCTTAAATACACGGAGGCATCACTGGGGACCGAGGCGGTGGGGTGGGATCATTGGGAGGGCGGGCGAGATGTGATGGGAAAAGGAAGATAATCTAAGCCCAAAGTGAGATAAACTATGTTAGGCATCATATAGACAAGCCCACTTCCCAGTGAATGTGTACCACTCTCTGCAGGTCACTTCCATCAGTCTGCTCAGTGGGGCCCTGGGCATGTCCTGTGACAGGAGGGAGGGTGTGGTTAGGCAAATCAGAGTGGACCTGGGAGCCACACAGCCCACTGAAGTCACTGCTTTTAATTGCTCCGTGATCTCGGGCCATGACTTGCAGGGGGATATCCCTTAGGTGACATCAACTTGCTGCGAGCATTAGATAACTCTCTCCCTTGGCGTCTTTGCCCTTTATTCACAGATAACTCTCTCCCCCTGTTTCTAGGAGAAAAAAAAAGTGCGTTCGCTACATACAAGGTGAAGGCAGCTGCCTCAGCCCACCCTCTTCAGATGGAAGCTTACTAGACTCGCCTCCCCCCTCACCGCATCTGCTAGGCTCCCCTCCCCAAGACGCCAAGTCACAGACTGAGCAGACGCAGCCGCTCTCGCTGTCCCTGAAGCCTGATCCTTTGGCCCACCTGTCCATGATGCCTCCGCCACCCGCGCTCCTGCTGGCCGAAGCTGCCCACAGCAAGGCCTCTGCCCTCTGTCCCAACGGGGCTCTGGACCTGCCACCTGCCGCTCTGCAGCCGTCCATGGTCCCTTCCTCATCGCTCGCACAACCATCAACTTCTTCCTTACATTCCCACAACTCGCTGGCTGGAACGCAACCCCAGCCTCTGTCTCTGGTGACCAAGTCTTTAGAATAGCTCCGCCTCCTCGTCCTCCATGCCCCTGCTTGATTGAAGTGTTTCCTTCTGGTTCTTGGTTCGCCCTTCCCCGCTTGGAAAGCTTTTTCTTTTGTACTCTTTTAATTTTGTGCCGCCGTGGCTACATGAGTTAATGTTTATGGAGTTCATTGGTCAATATTTGACCCATTCTTATTTCAATTTCTCCTTTTAAATATGTAGATGAGAGAAACCTCATGATTCTACCAAAATTTTTATCAACAGCTGTTTAAAGTCTTTGTAGCGTTTAAAAAATATATTATATATACATAACTGTTATGTAGTTCGGATAGCTTAGTTTTAAAAGACTGATTTAAAAAACAAAAAGAAAAAAAAGAGAGAGAAGCAATTTTGAAGCACCCTCCAGAAGGAGTTGGTTCTGTATTATTTGTATTAAATACGAGCTTGCGAACCAATCACTTTACACCTTGGTATTTAAACCACGAGGGCACAAGGAATGCAGTGCCGTTTCTTTCTTTCTTTTTTTCTTTCTTTTTTTCCTCCGGTGTGAAACAACTTTTACGGTGATGTTACTTGTTATTGTTTAAATGTACAGAGACAAAGGGTTAAAATGTGTTAATATACCTTGTTCCATGGTGTTGTTCTTTTGGGGGGGAGGGGACACCACTCAACAATGAATGGAGTCAACACTGTTGGACCAGTAGTATTTATTGCTTTAGAGGTTGCTTGTTGTACCTGTATGTCCGTCCAATTTTAAATATGTTTTCCTTTTTTTTGAAACTGTGTAAAGTTCCCCCCCCTTAGCATAAGCATCTTATATATAACAACTCATTTGTACAAGGTTTTTAAGTTTATATATAAAATGTGTATATATTTTTTTGTTTCCTTTTTTTGACTTTCGTTCGTTCGTTTGTTTGTTTGTTTCTGTATAAAACCCAGATGCCACCAAATGGACATTGATAGTTGCATTAAGGATCAGTATCATTAACAAAAGTTGCTTTAAAAGCCATTATGTAAAACAAGACTTGAACATTATCGAGAGGGTCTGAGCAGCTGTCTGAGCAGCCGTGGGAACTGCCCCGCTTCCCCCTTGACCTCCTAGTCAATTGCCCTGTGCTCTTAGAACATGGACTGACCGTGTGCAAAACTTTTATGTGCCAAAATTCTCAGTGACTTTAGCTTTCTCCCTCCTTTTTGATGCTGTACTTTCTGTTCGCCATGTTTTGCTGTGATGTTACATAGATAGATTTGTATGTAGTTTTAATGTCACCTATAACAAAATGTGTTTGGTAGCAGACTGTCCAGAAAGCATTTTAAATGAAGAGGTCTAAACCCTTAAGGGCCAAAAATCCTGTATATTAGATTACTCTTAAATGAAAAAGAAAAAAAGAAAAAAAAAAAAACCCAGCTGCCGCTTTTATGTATACATATTACATACAAGTAGGTAGTGACCTTTAAAAACAAGAAAACTAGGCATGCCAATGTTGTAAAATGCTGTATAAAGCTGAGACCTGTTCCTTCAGTGCCATCGTAGTTGACATGAAGCGATTGTAAAACTGTCTCCGGTTTTCTCTGGTTTATTAAAATGCTAACTATAACATTTTTTTTTTTTTGTGAATACTTTGAATGTTTCCTAACAGTTGTGGTGTTACTGTTCTGTTCAATGCTTATCCCAAGTTCATTTTTGAATGGTTTGGAAGCCATTTTGTAATGAATAAATGTCCATGCTGTACAGTATCTGTAGCATGCCTGCCGTTCTGGATTAATAAAAGCAACTTAGTATGTGCAGAAAGGCTGGCCGCTTGCTTCTGTGGTTTGGGGTGGGAGCGTCTTACTGGACACTGGACTTCTCTGGAGGAGTGCACTCCCTCCCGGGTTAGGGCTTGAGGTGGTATGGATAGCATGAGGTGGTGGGTGGTGACCGGATGTGAGAAATGGGCTGCAGATCTTCCTGACTCCCTCCACTGTCCTTGAACATTCGATTGCACCTGGTTTATGTTATGTCTCATTTGCAGTGAAGTGTCCTGTGTACAAAGGGACCCTAGGGCATCTTCTTTATACCCCACTGTGTCACAATAACAGAACAGACACTGCTTGCTTGGCCATCTCTCACTCATACAGCCTGTTGTACAGTGAGAGACAGAATTTGACTCTAAAAACTGTGATTAAGTTCACTCTTAGTGGACTTAAGGAACTGAGTGGGTACCATTTAAGGATGGTGAATGTGAGTATGCACTGACTGTTCTCTAGACATTCCCTGTGGGAAGAAAACAGGGATGTAGGATTCTCCTTTATCTAGCAATCACTGAGCAAGCAGCTTTTCAGAAAACTGGCATCCCATTTACTGAGCTGTGCATGGAGGGGAGGGGACTCACAGCTGTGCATGGAGGGGAGGGGACTCACAGCTGTGCATGGAGGGGAGGGGACTCNAGCTGTGCATGGAGGGGAGGGGACTCACAGCTGTGCATGGAGGGGAGGGGACTCACAGCTGTGCATGGAGGGGAGGGGACTCCTCACAGCTGTTCTGCAGACTGTGGTACAGGTTATGTACTGGAATAACTTCAGGTTTATCCCCATCCCTGAGGAGGGTTGCAGTGAACATCTTCCTGTGTTCGTCGGGTGTCTCTTCTCAATGTCCATTGGATGGAATTTTTATTGTCCATGTGTCTAGGACAGCTGTGCCTTCTGAGGGTGGAAACTTTACCCATCCCAGAAGCCCTTTGTGTGACTGTCACTTAAGATTACGATGGTGTTGAGTCAAGAACTTTCCAGAGCTCTGCCTTGCTTGGGCTGGCTGTGGGTCTGTGTACTTTCTGTATTTTGTTTTGTTGTGTTTTGTGTACGCTGATCAGCCTTCCTACTGCATTCTGCGCACGCGCCCCAGATTGACCTCTGAGAATAGAAATGAGAGCACCGTGCTACTGGTGCTGTGTGCCAAGTTGTCCCCGTGCATTTTCTCATTAATCCTACCACCACTGAAAGAAGTTGCCCCTGCTGGCATCTGCTTTATTTGTAACAATGGATTGAGAAATAATATATCTTGTCCAAGGCCACAGTCGGTGGGGGGGGGGGGGAATTGGAGGGGCTTCAGTGAAGACCTGGCTTCGAGCCACGTTCTCAGCATCAAGTTAAGCCTTCACATGCTTGAGGTGGCCCTTCTCTGGTGGATAGGATAGGACAAGCCTTTCCTGCCCCTGCCCCTGCCAACCTCTATCACCTGCTGGCTCTCAGGAAATCCAGCTCTCAAGATTTTCCCCAAAGCATTGCTGTTCTTGCTGGGAGCTCTTCCTCTAGCCTCTAGTCTCTCTCCAGAGAGTACTCTCCCATGGCCAGAACCTGTGATGCTTTTTCTCTGTGCTCTTGGAGCCCCCCAGTCCCCTCACTGTAGCTCCCCAACCACTGCCACAGGGTACACTGGAAGGACCTTGCAGAAGTTTCCTGGCTTCTACCCTATAGATGCACACACCCTGTCCTCTACCTCCTGAAAACCAAAACTATCTCTAGACATCCCTAAATATCCTCCTGGGAGCCAAAGTCACTCCACCTGGAAACCAATTTTTTTTTTTTTTGGCAAGTTCTCCAAGGACAGAAGCATAGGTTCAACGCTGTGTACAAGGGTTAGTCCTGAGCACCAAATAGGTACCCATGTGTCTTTGTTAAAGGAAAGAAAAAGGTATTGTCCAGCTTGACTGGTGTTTGTGTGGGAAGCAAGATAGGGACTGCATAATGCTTCTTTCTCTGTGTTTCTACAGTGTCAAGGGTGTTGGTGGTGACTTTAGCCCTATGTCATGCTGGACTATAGAGTGCCCCTTGCAGACATCAGGAAAAAGGGCAGTGCCTTTCCTTTCATTAGACACCCCGAGGCAGAGCTTTTGTTAAATTCAAAGTTGGGGTCTTCTATACCTGCTTTTTTACCCTGCATCCCATGAACTTAAGGGATCTTCCCAGATCTTTTGGGCAGGGCTGTCAGAAGAAACACTCCTGTTCACTCTCTCTAGAACTCAGTGGCCCCCTACTATGAGTAACTAAAATCCACTCTTTGGAAGGCTACATCCCTGGCTGGTATGCTTTTTGCAGCACAAAATGAGTTTTTTAAGTAACCTCCTTGGATAGATAGGCAAGAGCTACAGAGCAGAGCTGGGATTACTGAGGACCTGGGTGGACAATGGATTTTCTGAAGCATTCTCAGATGAAGCGACACTAATCGCTTCCAACTCAAGGGCTAGGTAAGCACCCCCCATCCCCAGGCCCAGAGAGTCACAGAGGTTAAACCCAAGTTGGTACGCGACTGGCAGGCATCACTGGTGAGATCCAGCTGGGGCTTTTCAGAGCTGGCCTCTCATGAGTGCATGAGCGCTAAGCAAGTGGATCATTTGTTCATTCATTCATTCATGCCTCCAGTGAGTGTATCTTGGACAGTTATCTGCACCAGGATGGTTCTAGGCAATGATACAAGCATGAACGAAGTCAACACACATCTCTCTTCCTAAGTTTACTCTTGTATCATCTTTCAGTATATACTTTGGTAGAGTTGCACACAAAGGTGATGCAAACAGATGGGGTAAAATCTACCTGCATCTCTCATTTAATCTTCAAAGCAGAGTGGTTGCTCTTGTGTTCACTTCATAAATGTAGAAACTGAGACGCAGGCTTGGTGGGTTTCCCTGAAGGACCTGTGTGGAAACCTGGGTCTAGGAGCCAAACACCACAGGAGATTGCTTGTGATAAAGCCAAACACCACAGGAAATGGCTTGTGATAAAGGTGCAGGGAGCTGAGTGACAGGGCAGCTGGGCAGACTGGAGCCACACCCTTGAGAGATGATTTTGCTGAACCCACCAGAGATAGGTCCCTTAGCAGTGTGTCCACAAGAGCTTTTTCTTATAGTTGTGTTTTCTTATCCTTGGTTCCTGAGTGAAAAGAAGTGGGGTGGGGATGGGAAACAGCATTGGTGACAGTTGATTGGATTGAGCCATATAATTCTTAGAAAGACTGGAAGAAAATTAAGTCTACATCACATAATATATTTTAGTATTATCTATTCACATCGTACATTGTTTTTCACATTATGGGTTGTAAGCCACCGAAGGTCGGGAGATCAGTGTAATTCACCAAGGTTAGCATTTTAAAAGCAAGATGGAATAAAATAGAAGATTGGCTCTTTTGTCATATGTGTTCGCTGCATTATCTAAAGTCTTCCTTACCATGGTGAGAGTAAAATCATGCAAAAGTCAAGCCTGAATGATAGAAATAGCTGTAGTACACTTAGAAAAATAATTGCAATATTAGAGTGTGAGATCCCCACGTAGGGAATGTAGTTAATAGAATAAAGTTTATTGCTGGACAGCTTATTAGCTTTTATACTAGGTTTTCCCAAAAATGGTTTGCTGGTGCCCCAGCCCTCTGGATCCCTTTTGCTCACACGGTTAGTACATTTCATACTATGTTTGCTCCTGCAGCTTCAAAGTGTTGGCTAATTAATCCTGCTAGAGCTGGTGAGACGGCTTAGTGGGTTAAAACACTTGTTCCATAGGATGAAGACCTGGGTTTCAACACAAAGGACCCACATCAAGACCTGGGCACGGCCGCACCCACCTGTAACCCCAGCACTGAGGACTAGAGACAGGTCGGTCTTCGGAGCTCGGTGGCCAGCCACCCCAGCCAAAATGGTGAATTTTAGGTCAGTGAGAGATCCTGTCTCAGAGGGACTAGGGAAAAGGGTTCTTTAAAAAAGATAGTGGTGTATTATAAATAAGGCTGCTATGAACATTGTGGATCATGTGTCCTTATTACCAGTTGGAACATCTTCTGGGTGTATGCCCAGGAGAGGTATTGCTGGATCTTCCAGTAGTACTATGTCCAATTTTCTGAGGAACCGCCAGACTGATTTCCAAAGTGGTTGTACAGCTTGCTTTTCCACCAGCAATGGAGGAGTGTTCCTCTTTCTCCACATCCTCGCCAACATCTGCTGTCACCTGAATTATTGATCTTAGCCATTCTGACT
>NC_034590.1:167037291-167048074 GCF_900095145.1 Mus pahari
AAGGGGTCTGCAACCCTATAGGTGGAACAACAATATAAACTAACCAGTACCCCCTGAGCTTGTGTCTCTAGCTGCATATGAGCAGAGGATGGCCTAATTGGCCATCATTGGGAAGAGAGGCCCCTTGGTCTTGCAAACTTTATATGACCCAATACAGGAGAATGCCAGGGCCAAGAAATGGGAGTGGGTGGGTAGGGGAGCAGGGGGGGGGGAAGGGTATAGGGAACTTTCAGGATAGCATTTGAAATGTAAATAAAGAAAATATCTAATGAAAAATAATAAAAAAGAAAGAAAACCCTCAATTACATCTTGAGTAAAAAGCTTAAAATCATTTGATTTATAAAATATTGTGCCTAGGACTTCCCATGAACATGTATTAATATTACAAAGCAATAAATATTTGAACTTCAGATGGAAAAAAAAAGATAGTGGTCATCCTGTTCTAGCATCTAGATGTGTGCACAAGGTGTACATGGACCCACACATTGTCCCCCCCCCTTGCTTTAGACTCCTCTTTCATTTTGCCTACATTTCCAACTGTAATTAACTGTAGGAGGATTTTGTAAAGGAAAACACTTGTGGACTTCTTTCTGAATTAATATTCCTTGGAATAAGTCCTAGGATGCATAACGTCTTATGTGCATGTTAGCCATCTCACCTTCCAGCAGGTCCAAGTTCAAGTAATATGTAACCTTCTCCAGTGAAGAAACAGGATAAAGCTCCACAGGGCCTGCAATACCAAGCTCCATCCGCACATCAAGTGTATCAGTCAGCTAGTTCTGCAACAATGCTGCATAACACATTATCCCCCAATATAGAGACCTAAGTACTTCATTTTCTTGCTCTTGGTCTGATGGCAGAACTTGGCTCTAGGATGAGTTGGAACTTATATGTGTTCAATGTATCTCTTCATTCAAGACTATTACTAGCCAACTCATTTCCCTAACCTTATGGAAGCAATGTCTCATCTTAGGACAGTTTGAAATGGCCATGTTGTTTATTCTGACCACATTCCATTGTCAAAACCTGAGATACTCACACACCACTACAATGTAACGATTACCCTACCCATAACTGAAGGAATTAAAAGGTCAAATATCAGGACTTGGCTGTATAATTCTATAATGGAGGAATAATTAGACATGAGAACTATAAAATAAGCATCTAACCAATCACCTTTCATGCCTTATTTAATCCTTAAGGCAGTTATTTCGAGGTAGCTATAATTACTACCCCTGTTTTATATACAAGTAAGCAGAAGTTTAAAGACTCAGGTTCTGTTCTGGCAAGCACCTCTCCCAGTACAGTGTTGAACAACAGGCTTGGAAATGCTGGCTTTCTTATCTTTCTTCTGAACTCACAGAACATACACCCCATTTTACCACACATATGGTAGCTGTGTGTTTTTGTAGATATGTGCTATCAAGTTAGGAAAACTCCCCTCTAGTATTAGTTTGCTAAAAAGCATTTTTATCACAAAGTCATTTAAAGAGACAAAAGACGAGCCACGGTTGGTCTAGCAGACACCTGTAGCGTAACCCCGCCACAAAGGACTAATAGGCAGAACCAAATCCGAAAGAAGAGCAAAACCTCAAAACCGAGACTCAGTAATTAACCAAAAGGAATACCCAAGTGCCACGTGGCTAACATCCATACTTGACCATGGTAGCTTCATTCATAAATGGCTCTAAACTCAGACAAACCGATGTCCACCTAATGTGGAATTGATAAGTAAATTATAATGTGGGGATGATGGGAAGTTTGCACCCAACGCACAGAGATTCTACTTTCTCATATATCATTCATGCTCCAGTCCACGGAAAAGCTTACACTGGTTTTGATCAGCAGGCAGAATGAAAAGTTCTTGGGGTTTTGTGTGTTCTGGAGAAGCAAGAGAATGGTGATCCATGTCTGTCCTGTGGTTTGTGGAGTGAGGCCCACGGGGACAGTCTCCAGGGGATAAGTCACGACAAACAGTTCTCCCAAACCGCTATGGCTCTTCCACGAGATGCATGAAGTGACCAGGAATTGGTGTTAAGCAGAACTAACTTCTTCCAGGTTCTAATGGTAGCATTGACTGCTCCTCAAATAATAAAATGATCTATGGCCCTGCTTCCTTCCTCGCCTACATTCTTGCTAGTATCATAAAACCAAGGCATGGCAGTTAATTTCCATCAAAATTCATACACAGAACGAGGTTTTTGGAATAGCCTATAAGAGTGTGTAACAAATCAACATACTCAATTTATATGAACAACTTTCAGATAACACTTGTGGAAAACACCCTGGTGTTTCATATTTGCTTTACGGAGTTCAGAGTTGAGGGGGAGGGAGGAATGGGAAGTCCTGATCTATCAGTGACTTGCAAGGTGACCTTGGTGTCAGGGTGTACTGGGAACTCACAAGTTCCCAGACATCTTTGTCCTGGGCAATATTCTTTCTCTTGGAGCCTCAAAAGAGAATCCAACAGAAGTTGAGTGAATACCAACCTTTTGGGTCAGAATTCCAAGAGGCCTTTGTAGATAAGAGGACCTGCTTTCAATAGAGTCCAACTGTCTAGTTTCTAAGAGCTGGGAAGATGGACTAAGGGAAAGAGTCCTGAGGGTGTCTTGCCCAAAGTCACACAGCAGAATGCAGTACAGTATAGATTAGATGTCACAATTCCTGGCAATTGACATAAGGCAGCTTTGTAGTGGTTTCTGAGGCCATGCATTCTCTCCTGGATTCCTTTGATGTCAGAAAATTTAATCCTAAAGATGGCTTCAAGACTTGATTGCAATCTTGGGTGAGTGTTCAGGTTTGGGAACTCCAGGGCACCAGAGCTCCAGTGTGAAGTTCTCAGAACCCAGCAGACACCTGTTGGCGGTTCCCCCAGATAGCCAGCCACCATGTTTAGCTTTCGAGTGTCTCACTGAGGTATCTACAATGCAGATCCTATTTCCTTCACTGTGGCAAGGGGCCAAGAGCCACCGCTTGGGTAAAATCGGGCAGATAGGAGATGATTAGGTCTCTAGGGACAATTATTATTGTTGCTATTATTCATATTTTGTAAGGTTCTAAAAGGTACTTTTATGGATTTTATGTACTCTGAGCATCTTAGCCCCTCTCCTCAGTAACTTCCCTCTTGACTCTTGTCTTAGTCGGGGTTTCTATTCCTGCACAAACATCATGACCAAGAGGCAAGTTGGGGAGGAAAGGGTTTATTCAGCTTACACTTTCCACATTGCTGTTGATCACCAAGGAAGTCAGGACTGGAACTCAAGCAGGTCAGGAAGCAGGAGCTGATGCAGAGGCCATGGAGGGATGTTCTTTACTGGCTCGCTTCCTCTGACTTACTCAGCCTGCTCTCTTATAGAACCCAGGAGTACCAACCCAGAGATGACACCACCCACAAGGGGCCCTTCCCCCTTGATCACTAATTGAGAAAATACCTTACAGCTGGATCTCATGGAGGCATTTCCTCAACTGATGCTCCTTTCTCAGTGATAACTCCAGCTGTGTCAATTAGACACAAAACTAGCCAGTACAACTCCCATCCACTGCCTCCGCCAGTTTAGAGTCAATTTTCTTTACTTACTGGGTGAATAAAAATCTTATAAAGAAATAGTCCCAGCATTTTTTAGGGAAATGCTGTCACAGTGAGGCCAAACTGGGACATTAGTTCACTTGGGAGAAATGGAGATATTTCACAAGGACCTTGTGTCCCAGTACTGCTATCCCCTCCCCCCCTCCAAGTGTTGGTGAGATGTGTAGCAGCCAGGTGAACGGAGTCCAGATGCTTCCACCTCTGGTTCCAGGAGCCCCGGCCTCACGTGGCAGCCTAGCTGAGGGTTAACTTCACAGCCAAGGCCAGATCAGATTTCGTTAGCTGGTAGCCTCCAATCGAGGCTAGGTAAGGGCAAGGTGAGTATCTGTAGGAACCAGGCCGAGGCATCTGCGTGCTCATGGCTGCAGTTCACTGAGGTGATACTGGCAAGACATGCCCGGCCTAAGACCCTTTGGTGAGCTCAGCCTGGGCAAGGTTGAGTCTGTATTCTGAGGGAGGGGACCTTACCCAACCATACAGCATCCCTCAGCCCAGCCTCTGTCTCCCTCCACCCTTACATAATGGCACATTATACAACATCACCAAGCAGGTGGTATTTTTAAAGACAGCAAGTGAGCATTTTTTTGGCCTAAATTTGGGAGTGAAACAGACGGATTTTTAAGACGCTGGGATTTTCCTATGAATAGTAACCCTTGTTCTCTGTCTTTAAACACCAGTTTCTAGACCACCTCCAGCAACCAATCAGCACCCTGTTATTTAATTATAACAAAATTCTTAGCTCTGTCTGCTGCTGCATGGACAAGTGGGGGGCACTGGATCAATTTCTGGAGCCAGACTGACTTGCCAACAACAATTTTCCTTTTCCCAGAGGGCCTCGGAGGCCTAGAGCAGATTCCAAGTTCCTCCTTTCCCTCCTGCTCGGGGTGGGCTCTGTGACAGCGGCTTGAAAAGGGTTATAGAGAAGCTGATAAAGGCTGGGCTTGTTGCAACCTTCCCTGGCAGCCCCGACCCCCGCACCAGTGAGCTCATGCCCGCCTCATTACGGCTGGTGCCAGATTTTTTTCCATTAACAGGTAATTGAGTAGAAACTAAAATAAGCGAAGTTTGTTTCATCCCTCGGATTTTCTTGCTGGGGTTTGAAAGAAAAACACTTTAGCATCGTTAGTGGACGAGTGTCCTTGAAAACGTATTTACGTTTTCCGAGTGATTTGTCGCTTGGTAGGTGTAATTAGCTGGTTCCCTGGCCTCTTCCCATCTTGTTTTTACTCTTTAAGGGCCACTGTGTTCAGAGAATTGAGCTGCTTTCCTGGGCCCCTAGCTGGCTAACTCCTTGGGTTGAGAGTGGAAATGGAAGGGTCCATAGTTTAGCTGATGGAGCAGAGGGCTGGAGATAATGAAGACTGCCTAAGTTCAGCATGCACATAGGAGATAACCAAATCCCCCTCCCTTGTCTCACAAGCAAACATACGTGCTTGTGCACACCCTGAAGCGCACTCAGCAGGAACAGCCTGTTACGGTCTCCGCATTCTACCCAGAATGCCCTGCTCTCGCTTAGCTAGCTCCACCCTCTTGGTATCGTCCTCCCTTCTGTGCATTCTGGGTAAGACAGTTAAGAGGCAAGAGAATTTGTTTCTCTGGGTGTCTTTACAGCTTTCTTTGCTCACAGGAGCCGATATCTCTGTCTCTCTATGCCCTCTTTTAGCTGCCTTTGGTTCTAGGAGCCCCAGCCTTAATGGGCAACCTACCTAACAGCCTGTGAGTTAACATCACTGCGCAGGCTAGTTCAGGATGCAACAATAGAGAACCTTGAGACCAGGTGGGGGTAAGATGGGGGGGCATCTGGATGGTTCAAATTAGAAGCATGACTCATAGTACAAGGACATCTACCTAAGTATCCAGGACCTTATGTGTGAAGGCAAGGAGCAGGACCAGGGACACTTGGTTAGACATAGGAATAGAGACAGTTTACTCAAAGAGAGGAAACACTTCTGAGAATGGGCTAGCGCACTGAGAGAAAAGCTGAAAAAAAAAAAAAGGTTGGGCCACAGGCCATAGAACCCTGTATGGGACAGACATGACACCTGCCTCTCACATTGCATACTGGGAACTTTTTTCGAGCATGCTCCATTTGTTTTGTGAAGCCTTTCTCTTCAGTCTCTATTCTACTGCCACAGCCCGAGGCAGACATTTGGGAGCTGTTTCTACGCACCTGACATGGAAGGCTGTCTGAGGTAAAGAAGTCTCCAGGAATTTGTGTTGTGACAAAAAGGGGAAAAAAAGTCAACTTTCTATTTAAACAATGGCATTAATAACTATTATTTGCATGCCTCTCTTTTTGTACCAGTTGAGAGCTACCCTCTGAGCACAGGAGCTGAGGATGCCTCCTGTGGAGACATACAAGTGATAAGCCAGTTCGAGGATATCCATGTGCTGAGTAACAACCACCTTGGGTTCAAGACCACCCTCCCGGAAATGGTAAATCACTTCTGGGCCGAAGATGAAAGCGATCCAGAACAGCTCAGATCGAGGCTCTGACGTCATTATCCCCAGACCCTCAAGCCCCAGTGCTGAGAACTTTAAACACAACTCTGAAAGTAAAGGTGTTAAGTGCACACAGAGGTTCAAGAGCTCAGGGCTGCCCCCTCATGGGATGGTGTTGCGGTAAATTTCCAACCCAAATATGCCCTGGCAATGAAAACACAACTCAGTTAATATGATTATATGCTGTGCGCCTAGATTGGGCAGATCTAACACTACACTACCATCTCCCACAGCTTATGATACCCCTTAGTGATACCCCTTAGAACTTGCAGTTTCTCCAGGCCATGTGCTTCTGCTCTGCTTTTCTTCTCCTTCCTCTTCTGAGTCCTCTCCCTCTTCCATTTTCTCCTTCTTCTTTCTCCCACCTTCTNCTCCACCTTCCCTTTTATCTGCCCAATCATCAGCTCTCCTTTATTTTACAAATTAAGGTGGGAAGCAGGTTTACAGGAAATCACCTGAGTGCTGACTCATTCCTTGTGTTCAACCACTCACAGGAGAACGGAATTAACATCAAATATAATTAGCCCCAGGGCTATCCACAACATTTCCTCCTTTCTGTCCAATTATAAGACTATTTTATCTTAGGTATAATTGAACATAACTATTACTATTTTGTAATTTATAAAGTACAAGAGACCTAACACCCAGTCCATCATCTTTGTTAATTAAATAGAACCTCTGTCATCTATCCTTACTTAAACAACTATAGTTCTGCACCTGGCTATGTCTTGCTCTAGATTGAATGCCATCTGAAAACCATCCTCTCAAAGTGAACAGCCTGGGTTGGCCAGGAATCTATGTAGTTTTTCAACCCCATCAGAAATCCAAGAACGACTGATATTAACTGAAAATATATAGGAAGCCTAACACAGCTTCCAAAACTTAGCCAATCCATAGAGACCTCTGACCACCTGGACAGTCCCTTACTTCAACATGTTGGAGCATCGGTCTTCAGCCTACTGGCCAGGGTCATCTGACAGACTTAGAGAAACAGGAATATTAAGGACTAGCCTACTGTCTCAGCAGAATCCAGCTGTCCTAACCTGTAATTGTGTGCTTCCTTTGGACAGTATTATGTCTGTAGATGAGATGAGGCAATTCTTGCCTACTGGCTGTTTCCGCCACAACTGGAGTAACTCAAAGATGCTCAATTTCTTCTTTGAATACAAGACAGGGAAAGTTGTCAGGAGCAGACTGGCCTCAACAAGAAGTAAATAAATAATAAATAATCATTACATGTCACATTCTGTGGACTTCTGACATTTTTGAAAACCAACTGTGTATGTGAAGTAATCAAGACTGTTCTCTGTTAACTACTCTCAGCCATTTCTAATTAAAATAACTGAAAACACCCTAATAAAAAACTCAGAGCCATGAATTTCCTATTTGGCCCTTAACTCACAGGCTTAAACATCTCAGATCTGATTATAATAACAGCAATAGAAGGAGTGGCTCCAAGTCCTGTACTTTAAAATTTTTAGTATCAAAGACAACCTATAATAATCACGCCCAGTCCCAAAGCCTAGAGAACTGGGATGATGACTCTTCATAACTTCTTCAAGCTGAATATGGGCGTTGAGATATTTTGAAGGGAGGCAGAAGGGTAGGAAAATGGGGGAGTTGGTTAACCTTAAGAAGGCCACACCAAGGATTGTATTAGTCTCTGATGTCTGTGTCCTGACTGGATCTGGTTGACAAACCAAGACATCAGGCGTTCAGGCAGGTCAGTTCAGCATGTCTGATGAGGAGACTCACCAAGGCTGTATATTCTGTAATATATAAATCTCAAAGCAAAGTTTTAGTATTATCAAGATAACCTTTTTGTTTGATTCTCTGGAATCCAGTTCTCAGGGGGTCTCCCTCCATCAAATCTGACCCATATAACTCTGGAAGGTGTGAATGCCTTAATCACCTTTTCCAAAATCACAAAGATAAAAACCTTTTCCCCAAATCAGCAAACCCTTCAACCAGTAACCAGGAAGACCTGTAGCTTGCCCTCTGTCCCAGAGGAATAAAACAAACACAATACTCAAAATCACGCATATTTTAGCCTATTTAGGCCTTTCTAATTTGTCATGTCAGGATATTAACCCAAAATTCCTGTGGAGCTCACGCTAGACAGAGTATGAGTCTCCCAAAGACTTTATTATACCATCTTCAAAGCAATTGACTCACACTTCTGTTTTTCTTTCCTTTCCTCTCCTCTCTCCTTTTCTTTCCTCTTTCCTTTCCTTTTTCCTTTTTCCTTTTTCCTTTTTCCTTTTTCCTTTTCTTTCTATACCTGCTTATAAAAAACAACCTGTCAAACCAGGATTTAAACCCAAAATTCCTGTGGAGCCTACGTTAGACAGAATATGAGTTTCCTCTAAGACTTATTTGAGCAATATATCTTTATGCCATCTTTAAAGCAATTAATTTAAACTTCCACGAATATCTGCCTGTAGGAAGCAGATGGTTTTTAGTTGTTACGCCCTCTGCCTAGAGCAGCCATCCTGTTATACCATCTATCTGCTGTACTCTCTACCAGGAACCACAGACTTCTATTATTAATTCCTGTTCATAGCAGGCGATTATCACTCCTCTCTCTACTTGGAGTCAGTGGCTAATATTCCCTATCTAGTTCTGAACCTTTATCTCAGGTTAGTTGAATTCAAGTCAATATGTTGGGTGCCATTTTGTTGCGGTAAATCTCCAACCCAAATATGCCCCAGCAATGAAAACAGAGCTCAATTAATATGAATACATGCTGTGCGCCTAAATTGGGTAGATCTACTGCTACACTACCATCTTCCACATCTATGAGACCCCTTAGAACTTGCAGTTTCTCTAGGCCATGTGCTTCTTTTCTGCTTTTCTTCTTCCATTTCCTCCTTCTTTTCTCCCCACCCTTTCCACTCCACCTTCCCTTTTATCTGCCCAATCATCAGCTCTCCTTTATTTTACAAATTAAGGTAGGAAGCAGGTTTACAGGAAATCACCTGAGTGCTGACTCATTCCTTGTTCAAAGCCACTCACAGGAAAAAGGAATTAACAACAAATATAATTAGCTCCAGGGCTATTCACAACAGGATGGAAATGAGTAGGTAAGATGTTAGAACATAGAAGATCATCAGATAGTTGGGGTGCCACCACCACCAGGGATTAATGCTCACTTTACTAGTATATTAGATCATTCAAGACTGGATTAATTCTCTCAAAAGTGGGTTGTTATACAGTCAGATTGTCTCACATGCTTGGGCCCTTCTATACTTCAGAATCCCCTTTTCTTCATGTAACACAATCCGGATTACATGTAGGATCACTAGACCCCATTTCCTGTCATTCAGAATTTCCAGCCATCTCATCATTTAATAAACCTCTTCTTTTTTCTGTAGCATTTTTTATTATTTCTTGGAGAATTTCATACAATGTATCTTGAGTATATCTAATTCCCACTTCTACTCCCAAATTCCTCCCAGATCTTCTGCTTATCCCCCTCCATTGATTTATCCATTTTCTAGTAACAGATATTCTGATATAGTAACATTGTATCTCATATGGACCCTCCTAAAGATTTGGTTAAAAAGCCACCTTCTCAATGTTGGCACAACAGCCTGTACCACCTACCCTGGGACGTGAGAAAAGGGCAAACAGGAGCTGTGACTCTCAGACCCACATACCTGCTCTCCTCCTTAAAAATAAATCAAGCTTTATTGGAGTATATTTTAGACAATAGAAAATATACTTATTTGAAATGCAGACTTAGTGAGTTTTAGAAAGAAATGTCAAAATTGCACAAGTGCTATCACAATTTGAGGTCAGAATATTTCCATCAGCCAAATGACCCGCTCCCCTCTCCAGTCCCACAGGCAACCCACACAGCCACTCACTTGCCTTCTCTGTAGATTTGATATCTTACACATCTTTCTATGTCTGTGGTCTTTCATGAACTGTAGTTTCTCAACCTTTCTTTATCATCCATGTCTCTCTCACAGTTTAAGGAGGAGTTTGAATTTAATGTCTCCTAGACACACAAGCTAAAGGAAATTTTTCTTCGCTCACACTTTCATTGAGTGGCATTGAGAGGGTCCAAACCATGGCAATAGTCAAGGACAGTGGTTTTGTTTGTTGGGGGTGGATTCCAAGACAGAGCTTTCTCTCTCTTCAGGGCTTAGATCATGGTTGTAGAGAATATTTTTGAACTTTGCCCATGTTGGAGTTAAGTCAGTAGTGTCGCTTCTTCCCACTGAGTTTTGGATGCTGTCCCATTGTTTACACCTCTTAAGCATGATCTTTACGTTGTCCATCCTAGTCTCTTATTCCTGAACCCAGAACGGCCCTCAGAATCTGGCCTTAAGCTATACTTGTTCAAAGAAGGCAGTGGAAGACTAGGCTGGTGGCCTGGTCAGTGGGGTGCCTGCCTGCTGCTCAACCATGAGGACCATGTTAGGATTCCCATCACCTACATTTAAAGCTGAGCATGGTAGCACATGCCTGCAATCTGAGTGCTGGAGTCAGGACCATTCCTTCGGATTGTTAGTCTGCCAGTCTAGCCGATTGTTGACCTCCAGGTTCTATGAGAGATGCAGTCCTCCCCAAACAAGTGAACAGTGCTAAGGGAAGACACTTGAAACAACCCTTTGGTGCTCTGTCTCTTTCTCTGTCTCTGTCTCTGTCTCTGTCTCTGTCTCTGTCTGTCTGTCTGTCTGTCTCTCT
>NC_034590.1:167048450-167050056 GCF_900095145.1 Mus pahari
AGAGAGAGAGAGAGAGAGAGAGAGAGAGAGAGAGAGAGAGAGAGAGAGAGTCTTGGAATCAGAAATGATTTTTCTCCTGACACAACACCTTCTTTTAGAGAGAGAAGGAATCATGAACGTTGGGTGAATGTGGGGATCCACGTGTGAACATGGGGCCAAGATGCTTGGGAGCTTGTCGGTGTTCCACATTTCCTCACTGTTTTCCTTCACAACAGCTTCCATCTCTTTCCTTTCTTCATGCGACTCCTGTCAGACAGAAAGTGGCTTCTGTCATTGACACTGGCTTTGGTGACCAAGTGTCTGGACCAGACCATTCCCTGGATGGTAAGCTGGTAAACACGAAACACCTAGCCTCTGGGGAGAAAAGACCGTGACTGTGGCACCCGCCACACTCTGTGGAGTAATCGCTCCGCTGTGGCCACTGATAGCTGTCGTTGTACAAGGAGCGGGGAAGGGGTAGGGGAAGTGCACCATTATACACTACCCCCCCCCCACGTAAATACGACGAGCAAATGTAACTCCAAGACTCTAGATCACTGGTTCTCAACCTCCTAACACTGAGACCCTTTAATACAGTTCCCCATGTTATAGTGACCCACAACCATAAAATTGTTTCTGTTGCTACTTCATAACTGTTATGACTCTTCATGTAGATATCTGTGTTTTCCAATGGTCTTTTGTGACCCCCCACAAGGGGGTCATCACCCACAGGTTGAAAACCACTGCCTTAGAATAACAGGTAAATAAGAAGGAAGTGGTGGGTTAGGGCTGTTCCCAGCCTTTGCTGTAATTTGTTTGCCTATACGTTCGTACTACTTAATTTTTTAAAAAAACTAGCTGGTGAGACGACTGAATGTTTTTGTTGTTGTTCAAGAGACTCCACATAATTTATCACTGGACATAATTTATCACAGTTCTCTCCTACAGAGCAGATCAGAAGAAAATCAGATTCCCAATTTAAACATGGCCAAATCTCCAGAGGCCAAGGACTTCTAGCTCCATCTGGGGGAACTGCCGGATGGCGAGACCATCCTGGATGAGTCTGTACAGACCCAGTTACGTTCTCCTCCAGAGTCTTCTATCAGGGTCGTTACCGTTTTCATTCAAATCCACTGGGGACTCGGATGGTTTTGCTCCTGTTTCTCGGCCAGGGATTGCTTGATTCTGAGCCCTGTGTTGACTGAAAATTTAACCACCAAATAGAAGTGAGGCCAACTGGGGCCTGCTGTACTGTTAACCCCAACAGGAGCCAGAGAATCTCAGCTGAAGCCTTGCTTTTGCTGGCTTCTGAGGCATTCTACACAGAGGGCGTCTGCCCAGTCTGTCCTGCTTCTAGCACCTCGATGACTGCCAGTGTGAATGAGGGCTGACCTACCTGTCCATTCATTCTTCGCCATCTCCAGCATCTTGCAAGGAGACTTGTGTTCGTCCTGTCTAAGTCTAGACAACTTCAGAAAGCAGCATATTTACTGCTTAAGAACATTCTAGCAACTTTCACAAAGGGAGTTTCCTGTGAAAGGAAAAGTATTCAGAAGTCCAAGGAAGCCAGAGAGGGGAATTCCATTTTCCTTTGGGGAGAGTGTTGGTGTGTGTGTGTGTGTGTGTG
>NC_034590.1:167050266-167077885 GCF_900095145.1 Mus pahari
TGTGTGTGTGTGTCTGTCTGTGTGTATGAGTCTATTCTTCAGCACCTTGTCAGAAGAGCAGAGCATTGTGGGTAACCTGCACCACAAGGAGCAGGGTCAGAGGCCCCATGCTGGCTGGCGACCATCCTGGCTCCTGGGCACTGTGCTGAGACTGGCTGTAAGAGATGACCAGCAGGGAGTCAGTTGCTTTTAGTCACCTGTCTCCATGTCTCACCCATGACTCCCCTGGGCTTCTGCTGGCTCTGGGAATGAGTTGGTGCATTATTCTGGAAGAAAGGCCTTCAAGCTGAATGGGCAGCGTCTGTTTTCTGAAGGAGCACTCTGTTGCCCCATGACCGCCTGACTCCTGGGCCTGCACCATTGTGGCGAGGACAAAGCTGACATACACAACAATCCCATGACAATCTCCTCTCAGCCCTTTCTTCTTTATGATTGTTATGCTTGTGCTTCAAACACACCAGTTCCTTGGGCTTGTTATTGCTGGTAAGGCCTTTTGGCCCAAGTGTGTGTGGGGGTGTCTCTCCCTCCTTACAGCCCCTCGCCCTCATGGGCCTAGCCTCACTGCTGCCGTCTCTTTGACAAAATACATAAAACCAATACTGATCGGTTAACATACATGACATCTTTAAACTTTAATCCATTCTCCTTCTCCCGATGCGGCGGGCCGGCCTCTGAGAGGTGCCCGTCCATTGTTCCTCGTCAAAGCCTTCTTGAGTGGGTTTCCCACTGAGTTGCTTTTGTGTAAGTCACATCAAGATTATAGGTAGCAGAGAAGAAAAAGCCCAGAAGAGAAGGTTAGTCCCTCATTTCAGACTTTAAGAAAAATCTGCCAGCGGGTGCCAGTCGGAGTGGGTAACACACATGAAAGACCAAGTCCAAGCTGGGTCGCCGTGTCACAAGAGGAGTTTTTCAGGAGAAGAACACAAAACACACATTGTCGTGGTCGCACACAGAGACATAAATTTAGGATCATGTTCGGCCTTCGCCTGAACATAGTTAGCTCTGATAATGAGGAACAATGAGTCAGAACGAAGCCTACAGACTGAGGAGCGAGCGCGTCAAGACTCATTCCCTCCTGCCAAAGTGGACTCGCTTCTCCCTCCGCTCATGCCTTTCCAGGTGCCCCTGGACCTCCAGCTGCCCACGGTTGTCCTCTTTCACCCTTGCCCAGGGACAGTGGACAGGGCACAATCTTTTCAGTTGGCTGGAGAAATGACCAGAAAACAGAAGAGCCCAAGTTCACCAACCAGACCCTGTGGCTTGAGTCCCTGTACCCCAACTTTGAGTTGTGCGACTGACCATGGCAAACTTTGGGTGTTTTCTTCTGCCAGGTCAAGTGGTCCCACCTCTCAAGCCCCACAGCAAGGTAAAGTTTCTCTCAACTGCATAACTCACTGTGAACGCTGGAAATCGCTGCCTTTTGCTGTTAACACTGTCTTTGAGCTTGTGCTCCAGTCCCGAGACTAGCAAAGGCAGTCAGATCGCAAAGCTAAAGCTGCAGGTTTCATTAAAAAGTGTGTGTGTGGGGGGGGGGGGTTAGCTAGCGTTTAAAAATATTTATTTTTGTGTGTGTGTAGGCTCCATTTTAGATTATTTATTTATTTGTATGTGTGCATGTGTGTGTGCATGTGCATGTACATGTGTTTGTGTATGTGTACTTAGGTTTGCATGGCATGACAGACATGTGCCTGTCAGAGGACAATTTCAGGAGTCAATTTTCTTCTCCTACCATTGGAGTTCCTGGGATTACATTCAGGTCACGAAGCTTGGCAGCAAGCAGCTGTACCTACTGAGCCATCTTGCCAGCCCCCCATGTCTCTCATTTCAGCTCACCTTGTATAGAGATTGATGTAATGGCCCCCTTCTTATGTTCAAGGAAACTATGGTTGGGAAAGAACAGATGACAATGCTATAAGTGTCAGATGGAATGTGACTAGGTCCCCTCTCCACACACACAGGGGATATGACTTTAACTTGGCTGTAACAATACCAAACATATCTTAGCCTGAAGTAAGGCACAACAGCATTTTCAGACAACCTCCAGATATTTGAGCAAGAGAGGTTGGGGAAAAAAAATGACCTTTCAGTTAATTAAAAAAAAGAGCCACTCCACAATTTACCGTTCCCTAAGTATCCTGGCAAGGCCACATCTCTTGGCAAATAAGGCCTGGGCCAGATGGTCTCCAGGGCAAGGCTTAGCTCAGTGGATCAACAGCTGGGCCGGCCTGTGCCATGTCCTGGCTGGTTGCCTCTTGAATCGTTGAGCTTTTTTTTTTTTTTTTTTCCCTCTGTGTTTAAAAGAAAATGACTAAGTCTTAATTTGAACATAGTAATATCTGTCCTTTTTGGATCCACTTCTGTAAGTCTGACAAATGTACACAGGGTGGGATCACTCCCATGATTGCAATCTACAGACTCTTTTCAAGCCCAATTATATAGTCCTTACACTCTGCCTATACCCCAGCCCTGGGCAACCACCAACCTGATTCTTCTGCTATGTTTTCCCTATCATGAAGATGTCATGTCAGTGAGTGGTCTTTTAGTTATGGAAATTCCCCATTGAACACAGTGTTTGGTCTGTATTCTGGGGTTTTAAAAGAACCAATTTTTTTTTTTTCTTTTTTGTTGATCAGTTCAGGACATTGGGTTATTTCCAATTTGGGGTAATCATAAACTGTGAAATGTGGTCAGATTAATCCCTAGCAATGCTGCCTGAGTTGTATGGTCAGAGTATGTAATGTAAGAAACTGCCCTGCTGCAGAAGGGAAGGGGGATGGAATTTGCTATGGGGGGAGTTTGCTGTGAGATTACATCTCCTGGTAACATCAGAAGCTATACCCGTAAAATCTCACCAACATGACCACCCAAACATGTGCAGAACAAGGTCGAACTGGACGGGGAAGAGCCCAGGAGACCTCAACCATACACAAAGACCTACAGGCAACGGAGGAAAGCCGGGGTGCGGGGGAGCCCTTCCCCAGGGAAGAGCACACCAACTGTTGCCCACTGGCCAGCCCTGAAAATGTGCTCGCAAGTGACATTATGTTTACTCAACAGGTTATTCATTTAGGAATGTATATGTATATACGTGTATGCATGCAACGACAATTTTAAAAAGAGGCCATGGATTTGAAGGGGGTGGGAAGGGTTGGTGGGAGGACTTAAAAGGAAGAAATGGAGGAATGCTGCAATTAAATTAACACACACACACACACACACACCAAAACAAACAAACAATCAAACAAAACTACTCTTGCTTTGCATGGTGGCCGTACCACTCTGTGGTGTCACTGGGATGCTCCTGTGGCTCTGGACCCTCACGAGCATTTGATACCTGCTTTTAAACATTTTTAGCTGTTCTCATAGGTGTGTGAACTTTGGCTTGTCATTGTGCCTTCGCGAGCTGACACGCGTGTATGGAACACAGCCTGGTGCCTGGCTTCCAAAGAGGATTTGCTAAATGGGAGTGGCTTTATTTATTATTCTGCTCCCGCCTGATTCTCTTGCTCCTGATGAATATTGTACATTATGTCTCCAGAGGCCCCTCCCCTATGTCCAGTCATCTGCCTGGATTGGTCCCAGTTGCGGCAGGGCTCAGAGAAGAGACCCCTGTGTCTTAAATCAGGCTCTGTTTTTTCTCCTTGGCTCTGCAAAGGGACTGTGCAGTGGCTGCTGGCAGCAGTCCAGGCCAGTCCCAAAGAGCTCTGAGGAGAGGCTTTGGTGAGCAGACCGTGGGTATGAGCCCTCCTGTGTAGCCTGAGGCCTGGGGGGTTTTTCTTGGCCTGTTCCCACCCTGCTGCCGGGCTTCCTGCCTGGCCTGCTAGCTCTGAGATTCTGCCCAGAAGCACAGGGCCTTACTCATGGTACCCTATTAAACATGGACTATCAAAAAGAAAGTGGGGGAAAAAAATCGCATGTGTAAATGAGTCTGTCTCTGGGGGGTGGGGAGGAGGTGGCTGAGGAGGTCTCATGGAGTAAAACAAACCATACAGATGTTCCTTTCAAAGCAGGAGTCCCTTGCCGAATCACAATACTCACCATTGGAGGCCTGATTTAGGAGAGTTCAGTTCCTTCCTGACAGCAGCCCCTGGGGGTTATGTTCCAGGTAGCCTGACATTCAACAGCAGCCCATGCTCCTGGGGCTTTGGGTAGTCTGGCAGCAGACCCAAAGATAGGACACACCCAGTTTAAATAATCCAGAGTGCAAAGCCAGAAAGGACTGGGGACCCAAAGCAATCAGGAGGTAGGGCCAGGCTTTAAGTCGCATGCCTAAATCATGCAAATGAGAGACTTGGAGATAATGAATGTCAGGCCCAAAGGTATCAGGAAGCAGACCTAAAGAAATCAGGCGGGGGGGGGGGGGGGGGGTGAGGGGTAGCTTAGTCTGTCACACCAAGCAAGTGTGAGGACCTGGGTTCAATCCCCAGAAATCATATACAAAAGAGCCAGGTGCTGGTGTGTAAGCCCGGTACTAGAAAGACAGAGATAGATGGACTCTGCAGCTCTCTGGCTGGCCAGCCTAAGTGATGGACTCCAGAGAACTGTTGAGAGACCCTATCTCAAAAACAAGGTGGGTGGCTTCTGAGGAATAGCACCCAAGGGTGACCTTTGGCACCCACATGAACATGCATCCCACCACACTCATACAAAGAAATGGGAAGTAAGCTCAAAGTCGATTGTCAGGAATGAGACATCAAGGAGACAGGCCCCAAATCATGTCTCATGCTACTGTTCTTTCTGGGTAAGCATAGCCCTGTGGGCATCTTGTCACGACAAGCATAGCATAATGTACAGTTCACATGTGATCCTGGGTCCAAGACCCTTGGAGTCCCCACTACTCCTCTGGGTTTCCTTTCACTTAACTTCTTGAGATCATCAGGTGTACCCCATCTGTGGGCTCTGCTCTGGGCACCCCCTGTAGATCACTGGGGTTGTTGTTATAGGTCACCACTGCTCTGGGGCAGGAAAGCCTACCAAGAAGAAGGTCCAACCTCTGTGAGACATACCTATGCAGAGACCAGACTTAAAAAGCCTTTGCTATGGGTAGGGAGAGGCTGAGCCTGAAGTCACGTTGGCACAGAGAGAGCTGTCAACAAGAGATTGCCATCTACGGCCTCCTCGTTTGTTCCAGGAAGAGGTAAGAACCCAGCAGGGCAAGACTCTGGCAAGGGCTAGTTGGGCATTTGGTGCCAAGATTCTGAGGAGACCAAAGGAACTGTTCTCTGCCATTGGCTAGCTGGGTAGGTGTGGTGCCACTACAGGACATCTGGTCCAGGAGCTGGGAAGGGAGCTTTGCAATTCAGCAGGGTGTGGGGTGGACTTTGGGGGATCTGGAGACAAGCATCAGGAAGCAAAATTATCAAAGGAAAATAACTTGACTCTCCCCTTGCTCAGCTTCTGGAACTTAGGCCCTGCCTATGCAGCTAACCTCTAGAACCATGGTGTGAAATATCACTGTCTTTGTGTAGGGTGCAGTAACAAATTACTATAGGTTGAAAGTCTTAAATGATGGCTTAGTCCACGACCAGAACCCTGGCATATTTTGTGTGTGGTGAGGGTCAAGTCTTGGCTTACAGCTGTCAGAGTTCTTCCATCTTCACACAGCCTGGATAGAGAGGAAGCAGGCTCATCTATCCTCCAGGAGTGTGTCATCCTATTCTTAATGCTCCACTCTTGAGATTGCAATCCAGTCAGCCTCTTGAAACCTTCACACTGAGGGACAGGGCTTTAGCACACAAATTTGAAGGCAGAGAGTGGAAGGGGAACCATAACCATTTAGTGCAAACTATTCTTTCTATAAGTTCTCTCCCCAGGTGAACTAACTTAGATCTATAATGTTAATATTATCTAAAACAAATGCTCCTCAAATCTGTGTGTTCTGCTATAAAATCCCCCAGAATCTCAGTCTTCTGTGACCAGCCATGACGAGGTGTTTCCTTTACAGATTAGATGGGCATCTAGAAATGAGCACAAATCATGACTACCTGCCTTGGGATTTCTCTTCTGTTCTTATTCCCATGTCATGATAAAGGATATTTCAGGCCTTCAGTTTCTTCAGCTTCTCTGCTTCACCACACCTCCCCACGTCTAACTCAGGAATGTTTTCCACCCATTCCATGCTCTGAAACATTAACAAATCCAAGCAATCATTCCTTCCAACATGGTCCATCCTGTCCTCCATATCATTGTAGCACCTATCCCAGCCTAAGCCAACATCACCTTCCGCCATCAGACAGGCGGACTAGTTTCCTGTCTGATCTCTTGCTTCTGCTTGTCCCTCCATTACAGTCTACACTGTATATAGGCTAATGTTTAAAAAACCATGAGTCATACCAGTCCCTCCCAGTCTATAACCCTGCCTTATTTTCTTTTCCTGTTGCTATGACACAGTACATTGGCCAAAACAACGTAAGGGAGAGTTTATTTTGGCTCTCAGTTTCAGGTGATGTCCCACCATGCTGAGGAAGTCAATGAAGCAAGAGCTTGAGAGAGCTGATCACACTGTGCTGGCAGTAGAGAAGCAGAGGGAAAGGCATGCATGTTTATTAATGCACGGTTGGCTTTCTTCATTGCATACAGTCTAAAATTCCCTACCTAGGAGAATGATTCCATCCACAATTAAGATGACTCTCCAACACCAACTTATACAAGCAAGAAAATCCCTCGCAGACATTCTCAGAGGCTAACCCTAATCAAGATATTCCTTCATGGGTGTGCCCTAAGACTTTCCTCCAAGGATATTCCAGATTCTGTGAGCTTGACAATACAAAATGGACTTCCATCCTGCTTGACCCAAACAGAACCTCTCTGTTATGATCATCAGACACTACAGGAACTGGCCTCTGTTCTACTGTCTCATCCAAATCATGCTGCTATTGGCTCATGTGTTACATCACAGTGATTCCTTCCCCTGCTCCAGTCTCACCAGTTTACAGACTTTGACAGCAGCTGTCACTTTCCTAGAGTAGCAGTTACCAGAGACACTTCACAGAATCAGCTCTCTTACTGTTTGTCAATTCCCTCCTGTTTTGTCCCCAGAGAGGCCTTCCCTCCTTTGTTTGACCCAAGGTGCCCACTAGCTCATGCTTGCTCACGCTGGTCTCTGATCCTACAGCTCTATCCCCATCATTGTAAGGTGCCCATGAGCTCACACTTGGACATGCTGCTGGTCTCTGGTCCTACATCATTGTGTGTTGGCTCCTGTCCTGTAGAAGTGAAACTTCCTACTGAATGTCCTGCATTTGGCAGAGGGTCTGGGCTGCTGGAGGTTCTCAGTCGATGTTTGTCAAAGGAGTAGGTACGTGACTAAAGGAAGAAGGAACCCTGGACTCATAGATGGAGATATGAGGCCTTGTATTTTAGCTCCATGTCCCTGAGAACTTGCTACTTATTTAAGTCATGACTATTTCCTGAGCCACCTACTCCAATGTATGATAGGTGTTAAGAAGTGGTCTCTGCCCTCCCATAAAATGAGAAACAGGCATTCATGGATGTTGGGAGCCATGAGAAGCAAACAGGGGCCACTCTCTCAGCCTAGAGGAAGAGGTAGCTGAATTGATACCTCAAAAATAAGTAGGTGTGGCCAGAGCAGGCCAGAGAGGGGCACAGAAGGTTCAAAGACCCAAAGACGACAGAGAGAAAGCGGGTGGTGTGGGAGGGAGTAGCCTAGGGCCATAGAGAGATGGGAAGAAAGAAGAGGAGATGTAAGGAAGTAGGGAGGAAGGTAGAGGGGAGAGGAAGAGAAGAGAAAGAAGGGGAGAAGGAAGGAAGGGAGGAAGAAAATGAGGGAATAGGATAATGGAGAGAGAAAGGAGTAGAGGGAAAGAGTGAGGGAGAGGGGCAGAACAACAAACCGTTAACCTTGTGTTCAGGACCCTTTGAAGGGTCATGGAGAGGTCCCTATTCTTCAAAACCTCCTCTTGCCCTGGTCTTTGATCCTCAGGACAGAGGTGCCTTGCTATTGTCCTCTATGTCTGATGAAGACAATTGAGGACATGTTTGAATGGGTACACACATATGAACGTGTGCGCATGTTTGTGGAAGCTTGGGGTGACATGAGAATTTTCCTTGATGATTCTCCACTTTACTTCCTGAGTCAGACTCTGTCAATTGAATGGAGAGTTTTCAGGTCAAATAGTCTGGCTGTCCAGCTTTCCCCAGAGATGTCCAGACTCTGCTTCCCTTGTAGAAATGTATTCCCTGGGAGTACACATGGCTGCCATGCCAGACTGGCTTTTTCATATGTTCTATGAATTCCAACCCTGGTCCTTAAATCTTATGTCGGATTCCTTATCCATTGAACCATCTCCACAGCCCACAGCAGGCTCTTTGAGCAGTCACTGTGAACAGGTGAGGATAGAGAATACCAGAGCTGGAGGAACCTGCTTTGAGCTACAGAATTGGGACAAGACATGGCAGTCTGTTCCTCAACAGGCATTCTCTGTTCTGTCTCACATCTCTGTCTTTATAATGTGCTTCTTTGGGAATACTCGGCCTCCACCTAGGGAATGTCTTCTGGAAGTCCCCAAAGACCCCACTCGTACTTTCTGCAGGGCCTTCTACCATGCTGCCTCTGCTCCAAGAGCATTATAGAGGCCATTGGTAGCACTGATGATGACAGATCAAACTGGCAGCATCAAACCATTCTGAGGCTAGCGAGTTTAGCTGCATGTTTTTTGGCAAAACCTGGCCAGCTGCCAATGAACTTGGTCTGAGCTAGTACCTGGCTTGGGGAAGGAGTGTCTGTGCTGTTGAGAAGACATAGAAAAGTCTTGTATACTGAGGAGTTCCTGTTTACCTGAGCTTTCAATGACAAACTTTATTTGTGACACACTGTTAAAGGATGTGAGAAGGTAAGCATGGAGGTAATTCCATTGAGCTAGGCAGCTTTGTCTCATTTTCTATGCCATAAGGAGACAACCCCTCCTGCTTCACAGAGTTCCTGAGAGTCACTAAGAGAGATCTGCAAAGCTGGAGACGTGCAAGCTTCTGGGTAATCGGAAAGAGTGACCATGGTGACAAGTGACAATATTGGACCATGTGGTGAGTGGTGAAGCCTGGGTGTTGAATGACCTTTACCTCAGTGTTATGAACTGACACTCTTAAAAATGAATAAGCATAGCATTCAGTTATGGTCACTGTCCTCAGCAGTAAGAGTACTCACATGACCCTTTAACATCAGTGACAATTTCTGTGGTTACTGTTAGGACACATGGTATCAGGTATGAGCTTCTTAACACACAACCAGCTCTAGGAAACAGACTTTTAAATTTTAATTTAATTTCATTTTTTGAGACAGGGTCTCAACATAGCCTTGGCTGTTCTGAGACTTGTTGCTAGCCTCAAACTCACACTGTATTTGTCATCAGATCACTGGACACCAGAAGATAGAAAAGAAATGCTTTTTATGTTATCTTCATATAATTTTATACCCAGCAAAGCTAACATGGAAAGATACATTGTAGAGTTAAGATTTTCTCAGACATGCAAACACATATTCTTATTATTTTCTAATCTGGTTCTAATTCCTACCCCACTGCCCCCCAAACACTTTATTTATTTCTTCCTACAGAGGCTTTTAAAAATACTGTTGAACCAAAATTTTCTTCTGTTTCCCAAACTAATACTACTTAGAATAATTTTCTTATTATTTACTTTTGTCCCCTCTCCTTTTCCCATTAATTTCCATTCATACTTAAGAATGGATTACAGAGAAAAAAATCTTATGTGTTCTTTTGCAAGGCATTACTAGTTGGTGTTCATTCCTTTTATTTTGACCATTCATTTCCCCTCTTTGGATGCTGGTTGGGGCTTCCTTTGCTGAAGGCATCTCATTAGCCAAAGAGTAATTGCTAAGAGTCTTAGGGGGGTCTGTTAAGACCTGGTGAAACAAATCACCAAGGTTTGTTGTTGTTGTTGTTAGAGTGTGTGTGAGTGTGTGTGTGTGTGTGAGTGTGTGTGTGTGTGTGTGTGTGTGAGTATGAGTGTGTGTGAGTGTGTGTGAGTATGTGTGTGTGTGAGTGTGTGTGTGTGTGTGTGTATCTTTCACCTGTCGAGTACTCTGTCTCTATCTCTCTCCTTCCCTCTTCGTTTCTTTATTTGTTTGTTGTTTGTTTCTTGCTTGTTTGCCTGCCTGCCTTCCTACCTGCCTGCCTGCTTTTGCTTGCTTTCATAGACAGATTTTTGATATCACAGTTTAAGATGAGCTGAAATATATGATCCTCCTGCTTCTGCCTTCCAGGTTCTGAGAACCTTGAAGACACTGAAGACAAATCTTTACAATTTGACATGCACATTCTCTAGAAATGCCAAATTGCTGTATCAAGCTGTTACTATTTTGAGGATGTAAAGAATGAGATAGTTTGGCTAAGTGCTCCTATGTAAGGTCTATAATCTACGTGTTATATAAATCTGCTGTGGCATTGCCCTCATTAAGGGGTTGGGCAATCAAGTTTGAGCTTTTAAATATCCTATAGCCTAAGGAACAGTACATACTTTTAAATTAAGTTGCATTTGCATAAAAAATTGAAAAATTTGAGAATTAGCAGTTTCTAGGAAATGAACAGTTTCAAGCAGTTGTAAACCATGAACTATATATTGGTTATCAGCATACCAATTAAAAGCTTGATTTTTCAACATTTCAAGATCAGTGGCTACAGCATGTAATTCAATTATTTGTCCTGAAGTGTTGGGGGCGGGGAGAGCTCAAAAGAATTAACATATGATACAATTGCATATGTTGCCTCCCCATTAGATTAGTCATCTATAAATACAGTAAGCGTATTCTTTATGGACTGCATGAGAAAATTTACAGGAAATACAAAAGCATGCATAGAGGCAAATTGTAACAACTTGTCTTTTGGATAATGATTATCAATTTTGCCTAAAGTATTTGCACATGCAATAGGCCAAATATCAGTATTCTTCAATAACCAATTTAATTGCTGTTTGGAATAAGGAATAAATATTTCATCCCATTCTTGTGATTGAATTATAAACTGCCAGTGCTCCATTTTATATATATATATATATATATATATATATATATATATATATATCTTAAAAAATTTTAAGTTTCTTTTGCAATATCAGAGCATAACCATAACTTTGGAAGACAAAAATCAATTTTTAACAGTGTAAAACAATCCAGTCACTCTAAAATCAATACCAAATGCATTATTTTCATGTTACAAAGTTTGGCTGCCAGTTCTTGCATGATGGTGCAGCTTTTAATACCTCATTAAAGAAACATTGTTTTAAACCCTATCTTGTATAAGTCTGGCTTCTAGGACAAGAATTACATAAAATACCCTAATTTAAAGGATCTTTAGAGACCTGTTTCCTTAGGTTGGCTCATGCCATGGGTTGTCATCCAGAATGACTCCAACCCTGAGTTACCACTTTTAAGCCAATTTTCTGTTACCAATGTTACACATTTTTAATCATGCCCAATAACTTAGAAGCCAATAATCTATAACCAAGACATACAGAACATATGTATACATTTAAAACCAGTCAGAAACAAACATGAAGTGGTAATACCCATTTACATATTTAAGCTAGACAGATACAATATTCTTACTTTTTCTAGCTGTAACTTCAAGGGAGGAGCACCCTGCCACCCGATGAACTCAAGTGTTCCATCAGATAAAGTTTAACCATTTTTTCTTTTGAATATGAAACACCAAGCAACAATCAAACAATGAAAGGAGACCACAGGCATAAACCGGCAGACATGGACAGACTGGTGCACCAAGGACACACAGGAGACAGAGAAGGAAAAGAACCAGATGTCCTTCCGAAGGGACTCAGGACTAGGACTAGGCATTCCCCAGTGGGAGCCAGAGACTAAACAGGACATCTCTTGACCTCCTCTTGACTTTACAATATCTCTAAGCATATGCACAAAAAGCATTCTATTATTACCCTGTCCCATTTTTACAGGGTTTACTCACCACTTGTAGTGGCTATTCCTGGTTGTCAACCTGACTATATTTGGAATGAACTACAATCCAGAATTGGAAGGCTCACCAGTGACCCTAATCTGGAGGCTGGGAGATAGAAGTTTCTGACCTGGATCTTGGTATGGAGATCTTGAAGACAGGGAGATCTCCGAGTTGAAGGTCATCTGGGATTAAAGGTGGTGGCACACACCTTTAATCTGGGCTATACCTTCTGATGGAGACCATATAAGGACATTAGAAGAAGGGAGTCGCACTCTCGCTCTTTTGCCTGCTTGCTGTGTGGGACTGAGCAACAGCTAGATCCTTGGACTTCCATTCACAGCTACTACTGAACCATTTTTGGGAATTGGACTGTAAGTCATCAATAAATTCCTTTACTATATAGAGACTATCCATAAGTTCTGTGACTCTAGAGACCCCTGACTAATACATCACTGTTCTAAATTTTCCTTAATTTCCTTTGTGTGTGCTTCCTTTTCCCACAGTGAGCTTCACTGAATCTCCTAACTCAAGCCCCACATTGGGTGCCACGTGACCAAGCCAACTCAGTCAGTCAACAGGGTCTTGAGGGAAGGAGTGAGGATTAAAAAAAGAAAAGACAATTAGATAACATTATAACATGGCTTCAGCCAGTGCTGAAGTGGTTTTTTTTTTTTCCAATCTGCTTTTATACCATTCTAGGTGCATGCAAAGAATAGGATCAGCTCTAGATCAAAGACAAAGTAGTCAAGGAACAAACAAAGCAATAAACAAAGTCCCATGGTCACTGTGTCTAGGGGTTTATCAGGATGACCAAGACACAAAACATACAATACATCCCTCTGCTGTATTACCTTGAGACTTTTCCTAGCCCAATGTCAAATTCTTATCTGAGCCTACTCCTTTGTCCTATCCCAGTGTAAGCATTCTTGTCAATATCCTTGAAGCGGCATCAAGGGCTCTCTACAGTTTATATACTTTGAAGCAGTGTTATTAAGCACGTATTGGCAACTGTTATGTCTTCCTGATAAACTCATCCTTTTAACATTGAGAAATGTCTCTCCCTTTCTCACACAATGCCGTTTGCTCTTGACATCCACTTACTACAAGACTAAATACTAACTTGTCTTCATACACCTATTTTGTATGAAATTATTTTTTAACCAATTAATTGAATTTTATGTTTGAAACAAATCTCCTATTGATAGTATATAGATAAATCTTACTTTGCTATCATTTTCTCGATTTTAGGGTTTAGAGTTTTTAGTCCATTTACATTTATTGTAGTTCATCATATGGCTAGATTTAATGTTACCATTTTTCTATTTATTTTCAGTTTATCTCATCTGGGTTTTGTTCTTCTATTCCTTCTTTATGACTTTATTTTGGATTTACTGATTATTTTAAAAATTATATTCTTCAGAGACTTGGTCTTATTCTGTGGTCCTAGCTAGTCTGAAGCTCTCTGTAGAACAATTTAGCTTTAAAATCACAGAGATCTGCATCTGCATAGTTCTGCCTCCTGGGTAGTGACATTCAAGGCATGTTTCACAATGCCTGATTAGAATTCTGTTTTATTTTGTTTATTAAAAGTATTTTATTAAAAATATTTTATTTAATTAGAGAGAGAGAGAGAGAGAGAGAAGGGGAGGTTATAAACTCTCAAAGTCATTATCAGAGACAATTTTCAAACATCTTTTTCTTTGATTTTCTTTAAATTATGTGTGTATGTGTTTCTCTCTATGTGTGACTACAACTGCACATGTGTGTAAGGGCCTGAGGAAGCCAGAGGAGGACCTTAGGGCTCCTTCTCAGAAACAGCAATCCCTCCTTCACAGTAAGAGCCCTGGAGAATCAGAGCAGCTGTCAAAGCAAGGCAGATTTATTTTAGGTTCTGCAGAAGTGGGGGATCAGCTTGGACATAAAGCAAAGGTGGAAGCTGTGCCTATTTGGTGCAAGCAGTGGCTTTATCTTCCTAATTGTATCCCCGTATTCTTCATTGGCTGAGATCTTCAGGGAGGTATGGTCTTCCTGGAGTGTACACATGTGCAGGCTGCATGCTCTATGGTCTTAGTGTCCTTTTATTTCCCCCCTTTCCATCTCCTTATGTCCCAATATGGCAGCATTTAATGCTTTCCCAAGTGCTACTACATCGAAAAACCTGTATCTAGAACTCCTCACCTGTCCTTTGCTTGCCTTTCTTCCCCCCTCTCCTGAAACAAGTCTTTCTGACAGTTTAGCTATGGTAACATTAATGAACACCAGACAAAAATCCTCTTTCTATCTCATTATTCACTTAAATTATTATACATAAAATATTTATTTTACACTTGAATACAAAGTGAGTGGTTATGAGATCATAGATGAAAAAAATCTTTTCTCTTAGAAATTTTAATACATTACTTTTTTTTTCCTGTGTGCCTCCAAGGTTCCATTTTTCTCTTGCTCCTTTGTAGATATACTTTTTCCTGCCAATAATATTTTCTTTTTGCTCTATCAGTGATTTTATACAAGGTGTTTAAAGTTACTTTTTAAAAAATGAGCTTAGTGGAATATAGGCTCCATATATTTTCTCCTATTAAAATCCTCTCTGCTCCATTTCCTACATCCTACCACAAGTTAGTAGCAAATACAACCTGTGTTTGCAGTAAAATTTTGAAATTGATTTGCACTGTATTACATTTGACCACCTCTCTGTGTTCAAATGACGAAGAGGCACCTTGCTCACTTCAGACTTGTTTTCAGCTTACCCATGTGTAGTCTCCCCCTGCATGTGTCCCTGTGTCTCTCTCTCTCTGTATATGTCCCTCTGTTTCTGTGTCTGTCTCTTTGTCTGTCTGTCTCTCTGTCTCTGTGTCTGTCTGTCTGTTTCTCTCTGTCCTTCTGTGTCTGTCTCCCTCTCTCTCTATGTGTGTATGTCCCTCTCTGTCTCTGTGTCTGTCTCTCTCTGTCTGTCTCTCTGCCTCTATTTCTGTGTGTGTCCCTCCTGTCTATATCTTTGTCTCTGTCTGTCTGTCTGTCTCTCTGTGTGTATATGTGTGTGTGTTCCTCTGTCTCTGTCTCTCTGCTTCTCTCTCTCTCTCTCTCTCTCTCTCTCTCTCTCTCTCTCTCTCTCTCTCTCAGCTACCTCATCAGCCCATCCTTTGAATTTGCGATCTTCATTATACTAATTTCAGACCTTTCCCTGCTGTCTGGCTATGTCTGCTACTTGGTTTTTGTCCCCGTGTTGACACTGGCACCTGCCACACATTCAATCACTTCAATCATTTATCTTCCTTGGTGTCCCAGATTCTCTGTATGCCTATATAACCATTTTAATGTGGATTCGGAGGAAGATTTGGGGAACCCCACTCTGCCAGCACCTTATGTTGGAATTAAGCTAATGAAACTAACTTGAATTGTGTTTTGGGGACAAAACTTAAAAGACCTTAAAAGTAGACATGGCTTGAAGGAGTAGAGTGCTGTAGGAACAAGTTTAGTGATCCTCTCACAACCTTGAATTTGACATATGTTGGGCAAATGACCCAAAACAAAGATCCCCGATTCTAGGATGAGGCAGAAATCAGGATGGACTTTCAAGGAGAACACCCAGGCAATGGTCACTTTATTAGGAATCACATAATTTACCGCACTCTTTGTACATGACATTAAATTCCCCAGCCTGGGAGTATAGCAGGCTTCCGGAGCATAATTGGGCCTAGCTGAGCAGAGCCCGTGGGTACCTGGAGCATGTGATTGTCTCCTATTCCCTGGCTGGCACCATCTGTGTCTTGCAAGACCTGAGAAACAATTGAAATGAAGCAAATGTTACAGTTGAGCGTCACGCACCGTGGGCCCGCCTGAGTGGCGTTATTTCTCCTGGCCCAGTTTCCCAGGGCATACTGCTGGGCCTAATTTCTGTGCTCACTCATTCTGCTTGACTACAGACCTTTAAGAGTGCAAAAGGAACGCAGGCCGTGTGGGAAGCATGGGATTTACGACACTGATGCTCTTCTCTTGTAATACTACGGTCCCCCCAGGATAGCATCTAATTGCTACTTGAGCAAACCCACTGTCTTTACTTCAACAGCCTTGCCCAGTAGGCCATTGCAAACATTTATTATTCTTTGAATGACAAAGCTCTTCCCATCTGTCTGTTCTGAATTTTTTTTTTTGAACTGCCATTTCTGCCTCTGCTCCCATCATTGAGGCAATATCAAAAGTAGTGACATGCATTGATATTATCTACTCCGCAAAAGAGCGTGTGTGCGGCAGCCTACCCACCTCAATATCTTTTCTGAAGTGGGGGACATGGAAGATTATTTTTTTAGCCTCTTAGGAAGTCATGCACGTTTTTTTTTTTCAGGAAATCAGCAGAAGGGAAAATATTTTGCTAACACCCGACTTCTCTTCAGCCAACCCCTCCCACTCTGAAAAGAGAGGTAGGCAGAACACATTTGCACAGGCTCAGAGGGGAGACAAAATGGTCCTCTTATTCCCTTGACTATTGACTAATGCTCTTAGATGAAAGGAAGGGGAGTGGTGTGTGTGTGTTTGGGTAATTCAAAGGAGGGAGGGGCTTCCAGGAGGCAGCACTCCTACCCTGGAGGGCTCAGCACCATTTACAAAGGGGATCAGAAGCCAGGCTTATGTCAAGACAAATCCAACAAACCTACAGGGAAGCTCTTAATAGTATCATTGGGGGAGTGGAGGGGGGAGAAGAGGTGCGGGGGTGGGGGGGGAGAAGAGGTGAGGAATCTGAGGTCAAATTGATGGATGCAAGATTAACATCTAGCTGTATTTTTCAGACATTTATAACCTGACAGGCGCACACTCGTGGGGGGGGGGGGACTCTGAATCGACTCTGATCAGAGAGGGGGCCATAAGTTATACTCTGGAAATGACCCTGACCGACATTTTAAGCCTCACTGGAGTGTTTGGGGTGCAGCTCTCTGGTACATCACCTGCCTCCCACGCGCAAGGCTACGGGTGGGTTCCATCTCCAGTTCCTCCCTCCTCTCCCAGCAGGACCCTCTCCTCAGAGGTCTGAGTCACTCCTGGTATACAGGATGGGCCAAAAATGACCCCTTGTTACGGGTCCATTCTCCACTGGGCTCACAGACTGCGTAAAGTCTTTCATTTTATTGTCTACTGACTCCCCTAAACCCTGCTGGCTCCCCTGAACCAGAGGAGTCGGCCACACATCAGTCTCTACTTCTAGGTTGTGTCCTCTAACGTTGGTGCTTGAACCTAGGACCTTATACACATGAGACATACACTTTACCACCTACCCAGTATTGCCTTGGATATTGCAGGATGGGACCAGAATCCTAATGAATCAGCATCTTCTCTTCAGTCCCCGAGGATGTGGCAGGGGTATAAGCTTTTTCTCCTAGATCATTTAAGTTGAGTGAATATGGGTCAGGCAATTGTCCTCTGGTTGTTTACTGTTGTTATAACAGAACACCTGAGGTTGGGTAATTCCTAAAGGAAAGATGTTTGGCTCATAGTTAGGGAGTCTGGGCGGCCCAAGAGCATGGAGCTGGTACCTGGCTGGTTTCTGGAAAGGGTTTTCTGTAGGAATGCAGAGAGAAGCAAATGCAAGAGCTAGGCTTGCTCTGCAATGACCGGCACCAGTTCAGGAAGAATGAGAAGTCACCCTGCAAAGCGTTCGTGCGTTTAGGAGGACGTGGCCCCATGGCTTATCCACCATTCACTGCTGCACAGGTTCCAGACTCCCACACGAATTTTGGTAGGGATGAAAGATATTCAAACTGTAGCAGTTACCTTCCCTTTGTAGAGGCAGGCGTCCGCCTGCAGATACAGACTAACACTGAGGAAGGCAGAGCAGAAGGATGGAGAGATGTATATTTAACTGTCTTCTAAGCTTCCGAACGAAGCTGTCTTCATAAGTTCCTCTGCCCTTGGACTGCCTTGCTATAGCAACAGCGAAGTTTCCATCCTTATTAGGCTGGTTTGAAAAGCCCTTCTCGCCTCTGCTGCCTGCAACCTAGTTCTCTGAACGAGGGAAAACATGCTTTGATTTTTCAGCGCTTGCCAGTTGCTATAGCGTAAGTTGCTGTCCACTGTGGGTACTAAGTGGGAAAAAAAAAATCTCTGAAAAATTAACAATGGTCTGTTTTTCCCCTTTTGGCAAAAGTTTTAAAATTTCTTATTATGCTCTCTCTGTCTCTCTCAGTGTGTTCTCTGTCTCCATCTCTCTGTCTCTTTGCCTCTGTCTCTGTCTTTGTCTTGCTTCTCTGTCTCTGCCCCCCATCCTGCCCCATGTCTGCCACACACCATGACACACATGTGGAGGACAGAGGACAACTTTGAGAAGTTGGTACCCTCTGCTGACCTTTAGTGGGTTCCAGGGATTCAACTAGACCATCATGTGTTTCCAACGAGAACCTTTATCCCCAAAGCCATCATACCCACCCAGCCCTTAGAGTTTTTCTGAAACAAGGTATCACTATGGAGCTAGAGGTGGTCTACAAGCCCCCGAGTAGCCCATGCTGACCTTGAACTTGTGATTCTCTTGCTTCTACCTCCCAAGTCCTGGGATGACAAAGGTGCACCATATGCTCAGCTAACAAAGGACCTAGCTGTGACCTAGCTGTGACTACCACTGATCGTAACCCCAATTCAATGAATTTGTCTTCTCATGGAGCCAATGAGGCGAGAGAGAAGTTGTTATTGAGCCACTGGACTGGCCTGTTCTGGCCCATCCTGTATACCAGGAGTGACTTAGACCTACGAGGAGAGGGCCCTGCTGGGAGAAGAGGGAGGAGCTGGAGATGGAACCCACCCGAGGCCTTGCGCGTGGGAGGCAAGTGATGTTCCAGAGAGCTGCACCCCAAACGCTCCAGTGAGGATTAAAATGTTGGTCAGGGTCATTTCCAGAGTATAACTTGTGGCCCCTCTCTGATCAGAGTCGACTCAGAGACCCCCCCACGAGTGTGCGCCCGTCACTTGCTGGCCGAAGAGTCCCAGAGTCTGAGCACCCGTTTGCTTCCTCCGGTTTGGTTTGGTGCCGTGTGCCAGGAGAGCTGAGCTCAGTCACACCTATGACTCCCGTGAAGGTTTGATTTTTCAGACGGTTCACTGAGCTCCGCCTCATTAGGATTCTAAATAAAAAGGGGACACGGGCCATGGAGAAGAGTGTGGGGTTCACAGTGTTGTTCTTTCTCTTCTCATGCACTCCTCAACGTCTACCTCTGCTTTGTGTTTACTTCCTGGCTTGGTCTTTCTACATCTCTGAGACTCAGTTTCTACTTCTGTAGAATGAAGCTAGCTATCCGCAGCCCATAGGATTCTGGGAGAAAAGCATGTCCCAGAACCTGTTACCCAGCACCCAGCACCCAGTACTCAGTACTCAGCACCTAACACCTAGCACCCCGGGTGACTAATACATTATTTCCCGGTGACTGTCTCTTTTCTTTCTTGTCTGTTCTTGATACCTGACTGTTTCTGTGAGTTACTTCCAGCAGAGGCCCCAGTGGGTCTAGGAGCTAGAGTGGAGTCTTTAAAATTCATTACCAGGTTTATAGGCAGTGCCCTCTATGTGTGTGTGAATGTGTATGTGTGTGTGAGAGTATGTGTGAGAGTGTGTGTGACTGTATGTGTGTGACTATATGTGTGACTGTGTGTATGTTTTTAAGTGGGTATGTAATGTGTGAATGTGTATGTGAGTATATGTGAATGTGCGTCTGAGTGTGAATGTGTGACAGTGCGTGTGAGCATGTGTGTTAGTGTGTGTGTGAGAGAGTATGTGAGTGCATGTGTGGGTATGTGTGAGTGTATGAGATTGTATGTGAATGTGTGTGAGCATGTGAATTTGTGAGTATGTGAGCATGTGTGTGTGTTAGTATGTATGTGTATGAGTGTGTGTGAGTGTTTGTGTGATTGTGTGAGAGTGTATGTGTGTGCGTATGTGAGCCAGTGTGTTTGTATGTTGGTCATTTTACTGGCTTGTTTCCCGAGGACACTTTTTTAGGGTCCACAGATGGCAAGGAACGCGGTTGCTGTGGACAGAAGGAGCTGGTCCGAGGCTTTCCCTTGCAGCAAGAGCAGAAGCAGGAGCCCACTCCCACCAGGGCAGTGCCTCACCCTGTATTCATTGTGCTGCAATTATCCCGAGCTTCCTCTCCTGTCTGGTTCCTTTTGACCTGCGCAGCTGTCTAATAGAGATGGCTGTTGTGATTTCTTAGTTAATGTGGTTCATTATTTCCAGCACTGCCTTCAGTGGCTGGAATTTCTTTCTCCCGCAGCTCTGACTTGGAGAGTTTCATGAGTTGTGTCTTCAGCTGGGCCTCTGGTGCTGCCTGCATTGTCTGTGGGAGAAATTTCATTTGCAAATCAGAAGGAGTTCACAGAGTGTGTAGCCGTGTTGCTTCACGAGACTCCGTTTTCATCTTCCGGAGCCTCTCCCCAGTCACCTCCACGTGCCTTGGTTGAGGAAGAAAAAGCCCCTGTGTCCCAGGCCTCCAGGAGAGCCAGATGAGCAGTAGGCAGGCATTTGTTTGCATCTTAGTGCTGCTAATTATCTGCAGAGGGCCGCAGAGCAAAAGCGGCTCTTCTCTTGGCAACCCGCCTCATGCTGGGTCAGGCCACAGAGACCCAGACGCTGGGAGCCCTCGAAGCTTCTGATGTCAAATGTCTTTATGAAATTACAAAAATCACACCAGCTCACCTGAAACTTTCTATTCTCTTTAAAACCCAACACAGCCTTGGATGGCTTAGGGAAATTTGTGAAGCTTTATAAGCTGAGGTCAAGTGGTCTAGAGCTCTAAATTCTTGGTCAGTAACTATTCCACTGAGTCCACTGGTCAGGAAGATGGGGTCATTAAGAAGGAGAATAAAAGCTCTTTTATCTTGGAGTTCTTTTTCCAGGATGGTCACCCGCATAGATGTAGAGAAAACACCAGGATCCTCAGAAACAAAGGCACACATGGTGGTCAGTGGAGGACCCAAGGAGGGAGGACTGCCAGTGCTCCACGATGGTCCAACAGGGTCATCCCTCAATGCTTAGGGTGGGCCATTACTTCCAGGATGAACATAAAGGTCATCTATTCCTTTCCTTTCTCCTTGCTGTGATAACAGAAAACCTTGACTCAAAGAAGGAAGACTCTACTTCATCCCGCAGTTTGAGGGTACAGTCCACCGTGGTGGGGGAGCCTCGGCAGCAGGACCCCGAGGTAGCTGGTCTCGCTGCAGCCCTAGTGAGGGAGCTGAGACATCTCATGCCTGGTGCTCAGACCCTTACTCACAGAATGATGCCACCCGTGTTTTAGGGTGAGTCTTCCCGCTTTACCTCAAGCTAGAGATGCCCTCACAGATACGCCCACAGGCTTGTCACCCAGTTGATACTAGAGCTCTCAAGTTGACACCCAGTGCCAACTGTTGGAGGTGGGGACACACAGAGACTGACTCATGGGAACTCTCAATCCATTCTTCCTCTTGTGTGTCGCTTCTTTGGAGGGGTAGGGAGTGTGTTCTCCTCCCTAATTCGTTTGAGCGACTGCCCACCTGAGTGGCTCCTGTCAGTTCCTCCTCCAGACCTGGGAGAACTGTGTTTCTCTGACAGAGACATAGTGAGAGCTGGCTGCTGACTGTTCCTACTGGCAAGGCTTCAGGAAGCCAAAGGGGGGGGGGGGAAGCCCTTGTATGTTGGGCGTTTCCAATCTGAGCTTGTGCCTTGTGCTCCAGATTAAGACAACTGTCAGGAGAAAGCAGAGGTCAGTTGCGGGTCTCTCGCCATGTTGCTGTCAGTCTGGGTAGCACCTATCGTCCTCATGGCTTTTTACCTACCGCGTGGGTTTTGAAGACTGGGCATACCATTGCTTCTATGGACAGCATCTCCAGGAGGCCTTGAACGTAGTCTTTATAGCCTAGGGTCCATGCTGCCAAGTGTCTCTTAAGCTTACTAACAAGGGGAGCTAGAGGAGAGTCAGACACTTGCGTCCTTCATTGGGTCTTAAGAAACGAATAAATAAACGTTGTTTGAGGTACCCTTTCCCGTGGAGTTGTTAGAAAGATAAATAAATATACAAACTCCAAGACACCCAGCGTAGCTGACACAGATGTTTAGAACTTAGCTTGTCTTTTTAGCTCGTATTTGTATGTATGTGGGGGTGTGGAGGAGGGAATGATCACATGAGTGCGGTGCCTTATGAATCCAGAAGACTCATAAGCGGGAGCTACAGGAGTTTGTGAGACGGGGACTCGGGGCCTCTAGAGGACAAGTAGGAAGTCTTAGCCACTGAGCCATTTCTCCAGCAACAAGACCACGATTTCCTTAGCTGTGTCATAACACCCATGTGAGGTTGCAAAGCTGAATGGGGGAAGGGGTGGTTATGAAAAATTTAGCAATGGTAAAAGGTTTCTAAATAGGCAACAACTAAAAATTAATTCCAAACCAAATGCATAATGAATCCCAGGTGCCCCGGCAGGACTCACCTAGGCTGCAAACTGCTGCCCTGGTTCTGACCATACCACACCCTCACTTGGCACCACCACTCCACACACACCAGTGAGTGCTGCCCGAGACACCTCAGCTCAGCTGCAAGACTGTTGCATGCTATGAGTGGCACTGTTCCTGGCCTTATGGAAACAAGTGAGCTACTATTCACTATCACCTCTCAGTAAGTATCAAATGAGTTCATCTGTGCGTTGTGTTGTAGTTGAACATTTAATTTTAAAAATCGCTGCTTGAATTTATGAGTTACGTTTTTATTTTTTTTAAAAAATTCAGTGAATCTTGACTTAGGATTAGGACAGAATTCCCAACAATTTCTGAAATGACCTGAAGCATTCTACTGTTTTGCTCACAGCATGGAGAAGTATAAAATCAAAATATCGTTCAACTATGACAAGTGTTGAGTATGTTTTAAGTTCTGCATCCAGTGTTAAATATTCATTGAGGACTGAATTCTTTATATAAAAATAAGCAAGACTACCTATCTAATTAGTATTCAAGTTAGCATTCATTTTTAATAAATTATAAGACTATATGTATACCAAAGAATCATCTAAACATTTCTTTCTTTCTTTCTTTCTTTCTTCTTTTTTTTTTTTTTAATTTTTCAAGACAGGGTTTCTCTGTATAGCCCAGGCTGTCTTGGCATCTAAACATTTCTTTATGGTTTTTTTCACAATGTTTGATTTGTATTTCTTTTATATATACCCAGGGTCATGTAAAATTTTTTCATGCAAAAAGGAATAAAAGGTCATGTTTTATAGAGTATCTGGAAATTTACCCCGTTGGCTGAAAACCCACCTAAAGAAAATGACTGTGGAGTATCAGCCGTGTCCCTCTACTGAGTGAGGAACAGTCATAGGGTGGGGCCGAAGATATACCCAACAGCACAAATAGAAAGCCGAAGATCTTTGGTGATTCAAATCTGGAATTCCAGCTACTCAGGAAGCTGAGGCAGGAGGATTGCAAGCAACCTCAGGTCCTGCCTGCGAGCTACAGGGTGAGCTCAAGACCACCTGGGAGAACTTCTCTCCAAATAAAAAGAGGCTGGGATACAGCTAGGAGTTAGAATTCCAAGTACGAGGCCTTGGGTCCAATACCCAGTACCAAGGGTGTTGGGAGAGAAGTACTGGCCGTGCACCATGACAGGCTCAGGGAAGAGAAAGGTGCAGCCTGAGGCACACCATCAAGAGAGGCTTTAAGGAAAGAATAAGCTTTGAGATGATCTTTGAACAATGATCAGGTTTTTTTTTTTGTCCAGTGTTCTACATCTATATTATTTTTTATAACATTTATAAATTATAAAAATTAGAAAACAATATACCTTCTCTATGGAAAATATTATAATGTATAAAGAAGAACATTAAAGTGGTGCCAGATACAAGTAGAATTTTGTATCTATTTCTTCCTAGCCCTTTGTCTGTGTAATATGCCCATCTATTCACACGTGGCTTTCACAGAAGGAGGCTTATACTTAGTGACTCCTCTTGAGGGTTACTCGATTCACAAGGAGTTTTCACAAATCATTAAGTAGTGATTTATGAAAAGATGTGACTTATAAAGTCACTGTGTGCACGACAGCTCTTCAGCACTTGACAAACAGCTCACACAGATACTCTGCCAGTAAGATTTATCTTGACTCACAGTTTCAGAGAGTGCTGGGTCCATTGCTTTGAACCTTATGAGAGGCTGAGTATCTGGGACAGTGAGAGCTTGAAGTAGATGCTGCTCATCTGATAATGGCCAGGAAGCAGAGAGGACTCAAGATACAGCCAAGAAGAAACCATCAACTTAGCTTCTCCACCAGGCTCCACCTCTGAAAGTCTCCACCATCTCCCAATGATGCTGACAGATTATGAATTCACTCATTAGTTCAGAGTGGATGTGTCCATTCACTAGACCCTAACCCAGTTGATCCATGCTGATCTTGGAGGGGTCCTTACAGACACACCCAGTGCTTTACCAATCTCCTAGGCATCTCTCAGTTAAAAAAAAATTGATATGAGATTAGCTATCATGGAACTTGACCACTCCAGCATCACTGGAGACCCATGATTTCAGAAATGGACTTGAGAATGAAACTCCCCAAACCCGTCTAGACTGGACCTCCCACATTGATTTTAGTTATTACTGTATCTGCTATAGTTCGAGATGTCACAACATGGACCTACCAAACATAGTCTGATGAGGTAATATCAGGTCTTTCCCATGGTCCTTCCCACAATTTCATTCTAGCCTATTGTGTGCAGGTCCAACAATGTATGTAACTATTTGTTACATACTTTTTGTTTCTATTTTCTCTGTAGTAAGAATAACGATTGTTGACTGTTACTCTGCATCTGTAAAATTGAACGTTTTTTGCTCTTCATGACACTTGAGACCGGAGTAGCAGCGGGTGTTCCAGGAAGAGCCGTCAGTGTAAGTGTGGGGGGCAAGAAAGCATAGCAATGCATGTAGACCAGCGTTTACTGGCTGACTGGACAAAGGCTGCATTTAGAGGCCAATGAGGATGAAGAGATGGATGAAGACAGGCTGCAGAGGACTCCAGCTGTCCAAACACATTATCAGGAGATAATGGGAACCACTGGTGGTGTTTGAACATGCTATGGACAAGCTAGAGACATGTTTTCTGTGAGGTGTCTTAGCTATGGGTAAAGTGGTATTGGGATAGAGAAGAAACAGGATTCTAGGAGAGGGTTTAGGAGCCTTTGGTAGCAAGATTATCAATAAGGTGAGTTGTACAAGGTCAGTGAGCACCCTCAGTGGGTTCAGGCAGTTGGGATGGAAGGGAGAGGATGCTGCTGCTACCACAGAAGTTACCTTGGCACACAGCTAGTGAGAACTGAATGATCAAGAGTGACCAAGAAAATGGAAGCAGGAAGATGCTAAGGTGAAGCAGGGGTCGATTTGTGTGAGCCTGTGATCTGGCTGGAAATAGTCAAGCCAGAAGCCAGATCGTGATGTTCCGTCCCTGGTGAGGAAAGCGCTAACATGACAGAATCCTTGGAGTTAGAAACAGCGCGTCCCAGAACCCTTGTCTGAAAGGGACAGCTCATCCTGAGGCAAGCGCTTGCCTGTTGATAGGCACAGAGATTTGGAATTGTCCATACATTAGGGTATAGCAGCAAAACAAAACAAAACAAAACAAAAGTCAGACTTCTTATTTAGATATTCCAATTTGGTTCTTATTAGGCCAGATTGAATATAAAGAGGCAACCCTCCTCTTTTTTGTTGTTTCAAAGGACAGGCCAATGTTTTGTCTCTCCCTCTCTCCCCTCCCTCTCTCCCCTCCCTCTCTCCCCTCTCCCTCCCCCCTCTCTGTTCTTTGACTCTCTTGGTCCCAGGTCCTTGGCAGCACTCCTGGTCCAGGACTCGAGGTCCATCAGAACACACATAGACAACCTGCAAAGCAGCAAGTCTTTCATTCTGTTGAGTGACTGTGTGGCTACACTCATACACAGATTTCTTCTTATTTGAAATTTAATTGGTATCTTCCAGGCCTGCATGGCTTGTGTGACATCAATCAGTTCTCACCAATTTCAAAAATCAAGACCCAAATATAACAACGAAAATAAAAATAAGAAAAAAAAAAAAAAAACCCCAGCTCTCAACTGGTCTCTGCAGCACTTCACCGTTGCTTTGGAAATTGAGAATTGCACATGGGATACTGGCAGCTAACAACTACAGAGATGTTTTTTTAAAAAAAAATGATTTTTGATGTCAAGGCCTAATATTATTCATACTTTTTCACAGCCTCAAACAATGTCTTCAGATAATTTAGGTAAAGGCAAGCCAGAAACAAAGCAGAACCGTGAAGGCGTTATTACACAGACACTTTGAGCTGTGCCATCCGCCTCCCAGTGTCTTTGAACCTCGCGTGATGAGAGAGCATCTAGTTCTCGGGGGATACTCTGGGAGCTGTTTTGACTTCAGCAGAGGGCAATGAAACAAAATTCTCCTGCTTCAGATGGATCCTTGCTGCCAGTTCCACAAAGCTCCCCCCTTTCCGTGTTTACCATCTCTCCGACTGGGGAGCCCTGGCATGTCCAGGTATGACACACACCTGTGGCACAAGGGTTTTGACTTTGATGCTAGAGGTTTGGGCTAGCCCTACCCGCACTGGGAGTGTTACGGAACTCAAGAGGGGAAGGCTTCCATCAGGACTGCGGCAGGAGAACCTTCCCTAGCCCTGGTTCCCTCCAGAAGGACACGGGCCAGTATCATCCGATGAGAGCTGGGGACTGGGATATTCTTTGAAAGGACAGAAGAACAAAGGAAGGTAGAGAGAACCATTCCCTCAGGGAACTTCTCACTCCTTCTTGGAACTCTGCTCTCCGCTTTGAAGGCGCCAATAATGTCTCTGCCAAGGAAATGTGCCGTCCTTCCTGCGCAGTCTTCCCTGATTGCTGTGAGCATTCCTCACCCACAGCAAGCTCTTCAAGAGAGCTGCCGCCTTCAAGATCAAGCTTCAAACTCTCAAGCTGGTCTTTCCAACTGACGGAGCATGACATCTTCCTTCCACATGACTTCAACATTCAGTTGGCACCAACTGTATTCATTCATCTTAGAGTTGTTAGGCTCAGCTGGTAGGACTGGTGGTGGTGGGGATTTACCTGCTGGTGTTTGACAGCTAGTCACAGGTGTTAACTTTGCCACTATAACCTCTTCCGCTTGAACCCCCATCCCCAGCCCTCACCCCACTGCACCCCCAGTACCAGGCAGAGAGTAGACATCTGGCTAGTGTTTTTAGGGTGCAAGTTGAAGATATGAATTACTTCCATGAATCCTGACCTGTTCTTTGTTGTGGGCCGTGGTTTCTGCGACTGATGTGATTCCGGTGCCTTGGAATTTGACCTGCTCTTCGTCTCCACGAGAAGATTTCTGCTGTGTCCTAAGCTAAAAAGAATTTATTCTTTCAATCTGCTTTTTGCTGTTCGGAGGACCTTTGGCCCACACCATCGTGCAGGCCCGCTCACGAGTCTCCTTTTCCTCAGCAAGCTCCCAGGAGACAGGCCTGATTCCCACACAGTGTCCATGTGTCCATCCCGCCACGATTCTGGGTGTGCCCCTGCAATGTTTTCACGCCAGGTGCCGGCAAGAACAGTGCCCAGCATTGGCCTGGTTCTGCTTCATCAACAGCCAAGAAGCCTACAGAGACTTTATGAGAAAGGAAGAGAGAGAGAGAGAGAGAGAGAGAGAGAGAGAGAGAGAGAGAGAGAGA